>NW_008338533.1:6312906-6413985 GCF_000622305.1 Nannospalax galili | reverse complement strand
CTATCTATCTATCTATCTATCTATCTATCTATCTATCATCTCTATCATCTATCTATCTATCATCATCTATCTATATCTAATTATATTTATCTATTATCTATCACCTACCCACCAATCACCTATCATGTATCTATCTCTGTTTACCATCCATCTACATCTATCATCTACCTACCTGTCATCTGTTTCGATAACCACATGAGGTCAGGGCCTACAGTGGTCTTGGCTCACACACACCGTAAACAGCCCTGGAGCCACTTCCCCACAGTCCATCAAGTCTCTTCAGTCCATCCAGTCTTTAAACATCAATAGTACTTTCTGCAAGGCCAGAGCAGAAAAGTAAAATAATGCACATGGCAGGCACTGTGGGCGTGACTTGCTTTGTGTGACTTTTGTTTGAGCTGACAGATTCCGCCCGCCCCAGCATTTGCTTTTGTGCTTGTAATGGCAGCTGTATAATGGACTCAGAGCCTTAAGGGTTTCTCTACAGCCTTCTTAAATCTCGTTTTAAGTCATTATCTTGTATGGCTCAATATAGCATGAGCCCTCATTCTGTGCTGCTCCTGGAGTTACTGTTCTCCTGGGGTTTGTGTTCTGACTGGCCTATTTTCTCATCTGGGGGTATAGAGCCGAGTTTTGGGGCTGTTGATTTGAGTATTTTATACCTACTGTTCCTTCTGAGTTATTTACTTCTACAATGAACAGGAGACACTTTAAGAGTGACCTTTGAAAACATCGTCTCTGCTAGCTAAGGCCGTGTTTCACAATATTCAGCTAACTAGGTCTCTGCCCAAGAATTGCCCCTCCACACACTTCAGTGCTGCCCTCCCCATGCCATCCGTCTGTATGTCACATGGTATAGCATCTCCTAACAGACCCTGGCTGGCGGCAGGGTGAGATCAGGATCACCATGGGCGTCTGACTGTTTTCTGTAGCTGAAAACATAATACCAGAGAGACAGGGTAAGCACTCACAAAAAGAGGTTTATTTTAGCTCACAGATCTGCTCCAAGGTTGAGGGACCACATTGGGAGATAGCCTTTTGCTAACAGAGCCCCAAGGAAGCACAGATCATAACATGATAACAGATAAGGAGTGCTGTGTGTATGCATGCACAGGTCTGTATGTATGTGTGCAGGTCTGTGCACACATGTATATGTGTATGTGTTTGTGCACACTAGTGAAGGTGTGCATATATGTTCTAGTGTTCTAGTCTCTCCCTCTTCTTAGAAGTCACTAGTGTTCGGTTATGAACGTGCCTAACCCTAGTCACCTGCCGATTGCCCTGCCTCTAAATACCACAGTCAGACCAAACTTCCACCTGGTTAATACTTTAAAAGGGACATTAAGTTTTTGCACATGCTGACTGTTTTCTGTAGCTGAAAACATAATACCAGAGAGACAGGGTAAGCATCATAACATGATAACAGATGAGGAGTGCTGTGTGTATGCATGCACAGGTCTGTATGTATGTGTGCAGGTCTGTGCACACATGTATATGTGTATGTGTTTGTGCACACTAGTGAAGGTGTGCATATATGTTCTAGTGTTCTAGTCTCTCCCTCTTCTTAGAAGTCACTAGTGTTCGGTTATGAACGTGCCTAACCCTAGTCACCTGCCGATTGCCCTGCCTCTAAATACCACAGTCAGACCAAACTTCCACCTGGTTAATACTTTAAAAGGGACATTAAGTTTTTGCACATGAGCCCTTAGAGTGTGAGTTTGCGGTGTGCAGGGAAGGGTGCAACTCCAAAGCTCTGTCACCGCACACACCTTGATGTCCTTCCTTTTGACCTTCTGAATGAAATGTGTTAAAGCAGTGCTCTATAAAGCAATGAAGGGAAACTTTTTTTGAGGAAATAAAGCAAAATTAGAGAAAGGGAGAAACGAGGATACAAAACCATTCATTAAACACAGTGTTTGATTATGTTTTGCTTCATAATCACAAGCTATCAACCTTGATTTCATTTTCAGTTGTTCAGGCATTATGTAGCCCCTTCTCAATTTTAGTAGTGAGGTGGACTGTGTGAAGCACAGTGAGGTGTGATGGAGCACACCCACAGTCCAGCACTTGGACTATCTTAACCCTCAGCAGGAGGAGTAAGAGTTTGTGGCTAGCCTTGGCTACATAGTAAGACTCTGTCTCAATTAAATGAATGGATGAATGAATGAATGAAAATGTGCAAGAATAGTGAAAGTGAGGCTGTGAGGATAGAAAGGAAGGAAGGAGGAAGGAGGAAGGAAGGAAGGAGGAAGGAAGGAGGAAGGAGGAAGGAAGGAAGGAGGGAGGAAGGAGGAAGGAGGGAAAGGAAGGAAGGAAGGAAGGAAGGAGGGAAAAAAAAGAAAGGAGGAAGGAGGAAGGAAGGAAGGAGAAAGGAAGGTAGGAGGAAGGAAGGAGGAAGGAAGAAAGGAGGAAGGAAGGAAGGAGGAAGGAGAAAGGAAGAAGGAAGAAGGAAGGAGGAAGGAGGAAGGAAGGAGGAAGGAGGAAGGAAGGAGGAAGGAGGAAGGAGGAAGGAAGGAGGAAGGAGGAAGGAGGAAGGAAGGAGGAAGGAGGAAGGAGGAAGGAAGGAGGAAGGAGGAAGGAGGAAGGAAGGAGGAAGGAGGAAGGAGGAAGGAAGGAGGAAGGAGGAAGGAGGAAGGAAGGAGGAAGGAGGAAGGAGGAAGGAAGGAGGAAGGAGGAAGGAGGAAGGAAGGAGGAAGGAGGAAGGAGGAAGGAAGGAGGAAGGAGGAAGGAGGAAGGAAGGAGGAAGGAGGAAGGAGGAAGGAAGGAGGAAGGAGGAAGGAGGAAGGAAGGAGGAAGGAGGAAGGAGGAAGGAAGGAGGAAGGAGGAAGGAGGAAGGAAGGAGGAAGGAGGAAGGAGGAAGGAAGGAGGAAGGAGGAAGGAGGAAGGAAGGAGGAAGGAGGAAGGAGGAAGGAAGGAGGAAGGAGGAAGGAGGAAGGAAGGAGGAAGGAGGAAGGAGGAAGGAAGGAGGAAGGAGGAAGGAGGAAGGAAGGAGGAAGGAGGAAGGAGGAAGGAAGGAGGAAGGAGGAAGGAGGAAGGAAGGAGGAAGGAGGAAGGAGGAAGGAAGGAGGAAGGAGGAAGGAGGAAGGAAGGAGGAAGGAGGAAGGAGGAAGGAAGGAGGAAGGAGGAAGGAGGAAGGAAGGAAGGAGAAAGGAAGGAGGGAGGCAGGAAGGAGGAAGGAAGAAAGGAGGAAGGAAGGAAGGAGGAAGGAGAAAGGAAGAAGGAAGAAGGAAGGAGGAAGGAGAAAGGAAGGAGGAAGGAGGAAGGAAGGGAGGAGGAAGGAAGGAAGGAAGGAAGGAAGGAAGGAAGGAAGGAAAGAAGGGAAAGAAAGAAGAAAGAAAAAAGGGATTCTAATCTTTGGTCGGGGTCAACTGCTACCTGGAACTCGCCCGCCACACTGGGCTTCCCTTTCATCCCTAGATGATGACTTCTGTTACTGAGCATCTTGGCTGCTCCCTGTAGAGGCATTGGGGCCCATCTCCAGTGAGCTCCCCCAGAGTGTCTGTGTGTTTGGATGTTTGTACCAATTATGTGTCTGTTGTGAAATTTTTTTGGAGGAAAAGATCTTTTAAAACTATTGAAATCTACACCTGTTAAAACTATTGAAATCGACACCTGTTGGTGATCTGTAGATGCTTACCTTCCTTCAGTATCTTGTAAGTCTATGGAAACTGCCCCTTCATTGACTCATAAAAGCAAGGCAGGGTGCCAACTCCATGAGCTACAAGAATGTCTGCATATTGTAATCACATTGGAAGTTGTTTTTAATAGATTTCTGCCTTACCTTTCAAATTACCAAAACAGAAACTCTATAAGGGATTTAGCGACTTTTTACTTTTGAAAAAGATTTATTAATTTTGATTTTTATGTGAGTATTTTTTCTGCATGTATGTGTGTGTGACTTGTGTGTGCCTGTGCAAGAAATGCAAACTATGTTTCAGATTTTTCTTAGGGCAAGAATTTAGAAAAACAAAAGTTTTTTATATTCATACAATCATAATAAAAAATTTAAACATTTCAATTAGTTACTACAAGCCTCTGGACTCAGGGTTGGAGAGATGACTTGGTGGTTAAGAGGATGGGCTGCCCTTGCAGAGGACCTAGGTTAGGTTCCTAGCACGCATGGCTGTTAACAACCATCTGTAACACCAGTTCTAGGGGATCCAGCACCCTCTTCGGATCTCCCAGGTATTGTATGACATAGGTGCACTTACATACATGCATTATGTAAACTTTTCCACTGGAAATCTAAGCAGAAACATAATTTGTAACATGGAGACAGAATTTTGGATACATGGGAAACAATTTCCTAGGCTGCTTTTGATGACCTTTCATATGTCTCTTGAGTTGAAAATTATATAATTAAATTAAATGTTTGAGAGATTCGTAGCTTGGAAATTGACATGTCTTAGTCTCTTTGTAACTCCTAGCTTGCATATTATATTAAATATCCTTAAAATGTGTTAAGAACGGTTGAACCAAGGGAACCTAGACCCCTTGGTGCTGACACCACTTGGTCTGTGCAGTTGCTAGACCAGTCAGGAGCTGAGCAATCTTGCACCCAGGAAAGCCCACCTTTCCAATTTGGCTGACTTTATTGATTTCTAGTTCCAGTGCTCTTGAAGTGCACATCTTTTCACAGGAACAGACATGATCAGATGGGTATCTCTACCCCCCTCCTATCTTTTAAAAGCCTGTGTAGTTGGCTTTACCTATAACATGATTGTTTCGAATTTCCCAACAGTGCACATGCTGTGGTCTCTCCGCTTACCCACCCCCCAACCCCCATAGCCTTTCAAAGTATGTTTTCCTTGTTGTTTAGGCTCATCTTGCGCAGTGATCTTTGAGTCAGTGAGTGTATATTTTGCAAATGAATCCGAGTGTCCGGCAATCTCTCCTTTAGGATTGATTTGAACCAGAGTAAGATCAGGCCAGGAGGCCCAGTGTTACAAACTAGGTCCCGAGACTGAGGGAGTTCCTGGAACTTTAAATGGTGGAGGAAGTAGGTGACTGGGAGGGTCCTTGGGGAAATCTGGTCTTTGGCTCTTTCCTGGTCCCCTCTCTGTCTTCTTCCTTTTCTGTCAAGAAATGAAAATCAGCTTGTGCCCCAGTCTGCTGCTCCCATGACATCCTGCCAAAGGGCGTGGGTCCAAACAATCAAGGCTAAATTCTCTGAAACAAGGAGTCAAAGTAAATCTTTCTTCCTCTCTTAAGTTTCTTATGCTGTGTACTTTGGTTACGTTGACACAAAGCTGACTAACCCTCCTGTGATCCCTGAGCACAGGCTATCTCACAGTACTAAAGACCTGCTCTGTGCAAAAGCATCAACTTGAGTGCTTTTCATAGGTCGGCTGTACAGGAATTAGAACTCAGCTGCTTTGACTCAAATCGGGCTGAAATATTTCTGGCACTCACACAATTTTAACTCAGTTAAATTTTGCCCTAATTGTGCCACGCTTCTCTGCTGGCACACCCCCAAAACAGGATGAGAAGTCAAATTACCAGGCACTTTTCTTGAGCTCCGAGCATTTTGGGAGGGGTGGGACATGCGTCTGTCTCCCTACATGTATGTGTTTCTTTCCCAGTTCCACTATAGAAATCGGATTGATTTGCTCCTAAAGTGATGAGGACCTGTTCTTCATAAAACTGTTTATTTTGAATGATTTAATTCAATGAATGTAAATGGATGCCTAAAACGATTTACTTGCATGAAAAATAATTATGCTACCAAAGATCCCGATTAATTGAATTATTCAGTTCACATCAATACTGAATTTAAACTGTAGAACCATTTTATCCCATTTGAATGGAGGAAACCAGCATCATTTGAAAAAGATATAAGAGCTGAGGACAGGGCCTTTGTTGCTGTGATGATGTTTGTGTCTTTAATTGCTGATGCTCATGTTTGTAAAGTGTCTGCTGTCAAAGCAGAGGCGGTAGACGTTCCTAAGGCTTTTTGTACAATGGTAATTATACTGACAATCCATTTTGAGAATAACCGTAATGGTTCAATTTAGTGTGTATTCTGTGAAGGGGCATGGGGTCAATAAAATGCCTGTGATGCCGCTGATACGACCGATCCTTCTATTATGTCCTTTCCATTGATGTTAGGGAAGGGAAAATGGAGGCCTGGACCCTGGATAAGGGAGAGGAAAGGACCCTTTCATCACACCCGTCACCACTTCTGAGCGTCTCCTGCGGGAGCCGTGCAAGCAGAGCCTTGCATTTGAACGTTTTAGTGTTATTTTTCTTTAGAAAATTGAAAAAGTAAAGAAAAAAATAAAGAGAAAGAAAGAAAGAGAAAGAGAGAGGAAGGAAGGAAGGAAGGAAGGAAGGAAGGAAGGAAGGAAGGAAGGAAGGAAGAAAAAAGGAACAGTGCCTTCAACAATACCTGCAGAGGACTCTGAGACAATGTTGAGTTTTAAAACTGAAGACAAATTAAGGGACCATCCCCCTGTGTGGTTTCTTAAGTGAAGTCCTGCTCAGGGATGTGAAGGAAGCAGAGGGTGGAATGAACTTTCCCACCCATCATGAGTCACAGTTTGTACTATGGAAACCATTTTGAAAAGCTAGACTAATTCACACAAAATAAAACTGAAACCACATTTTGTTTTTAAAGCTCTAAGGGCTGGAAATCTGCCCCAGAGATTAAGAGCACTGGCTGTCCTTGCAGAGGACCTGGGTTCAGTTCCCAGCACCCACAGGGCAGCTAACAACCACCTGTAGCTCCAGTTCTAAGGGATACAACGCCCCCTTCTGGACTCTGTGGGCACTGTAGGCCACAGATGTTTTAAAAGTCTTAAACAGGCCACATATAAAACAAGCCTGTCATATTTTAGAATAAATATAACTTAATCAAAATTATAAGCCCACCTTTAAGGAAAAAGCTGAAAATTTTACATGTGTCATGAAAATGCACAAGAAAACTGATCAGGAGCTTCCAAAGTTTGTAGATTCCTAGCCTTTGAAGGTGGCATAAGAGATCAATGTTGGCTGACCAGACACTCAGGTTTGGGGGTGGGGACAACAGTAAAAGTTGCGCATACTGGTGAGTTTGTGAATGTAATCGTTGATTTGTGCAGTCACTTACTAATAAGAGACAGATTTATCCTGAGCCTGAAAAATAATTATATTGTCATTAAGATGAGAGACATCTGGGAAAACTAGTTTTTTTCTGAAGTTTGTGAGAAGCCTTGAACAAGTGATGGCTTTAAAAACGCTTCATTTCAGTCTGGAAATCGGAGTCAAATATGGACTCGGAGATAAGATAATGAAAAAAGGCTCTGCATATAACCATTCTAATACCAATGATAATCCAAAGAGAGAGAGAGAGAGAGAGAGACAGACACAGAAAGAGACACAGAGAGACATGGAGAGAGAGACACAGAGTGAGATACAGACATATAGAGAGACACAGAGACAGAGACAGACATGGAGAGAGAGGCAGACACACACACAGAGACAGTGACAGAGACACAGAGAGACACACAGGCAGAGACTGACAGAGACAGAGACACAGAGAAAGAGACAAAGAGAGATACACAGAGACAGACACACAGACAGAGACAGACACAGAGACACACAGACAGAGACACACAGAGACAGACAGAGACAGACACAGAGAGACAGACAGAGAGGGACAGAGAGAGACAGAGACACACAGAGACAGATACACAGAGCCAGAGAGAGAGATCTCTCTATCAGGTCTCTCAGTATCGCCACTCGCTGATCTCTTCTCTGGTCTGCCGTAGGAACTGCCTGTACGGTTTGTATTTTCAGTTGCCTGTTGTCATCTCCATCAGAACGACGGCCCCACAGCTCCACAGCTCCACTAGGGAGTCGACTTCCTCAAGGAGGAATAGTTGTAATGCCTGCCCATGTCTCACCAGGAGACTCTGAGGCCACATTCCTTTCTTGTAATTGAACTTCTGACTGGGGAAAGAGCCTTCGATAAGCATGAAAGAAAAGCCTTGGCTGCCTGGACAATGGTTCTTCCTCAAGGGACACACGTGACTCATGACTATGCTGTATGGAATTTACAACCATACATCTCAGCCTTTTGACCCTTAAACTATCAGCACCTGAAGAGTTCGTCAGTGGCCGCTCTTGAGACCATCAGGGATGTTGCATTTCTCTCTCAAAAAGATTGGAGTTGTTACTGTCCCCTTCTCTATTTTCCTGTAGAATATGTAGAGGAAATAAAACTCCTGAATAGCTCTGGCTTACTAGTTGAAAATATCAAAACACCTTTCTTGTTTTGTGCTGTTTCTATTCAAAGTCCCGAAAGAAAAAGCTCTTGAATGGAGGCAAAGAGAGGTAAGAAACATTTCTGTTGTTCCTTCTCAGGGTAGATGGAGTAAACCCAGAGGATGGGATCGCTCGTAGTAACCTACACTGGTGTGCTGTCCTGGGCTTAACAGAGCTGTCATTTTTAGGACTTTTAGCTCACTATAACCATGCTTTGAAAGTAAGCTATAGATACACAGGATTAAACACCATTAAAAAGAAATGGTATAAACATTCAAGCACCATTTTATATTTCACTGTGATATTTTAATTTTTATTTTTTATTTTTATTTTATACGTCTGAATGTATTGCCTGCATGTATTTAAGTGCACCCATGTTGTGCAATGCCTGTAGAAGTCAGAAGAGGGCGTCTGATTCCCTGGAACTGGAGTTGAGGATGGGTGTTAGCTGCCATGTGAGTGCTGGGAATCGAACTTGGGTCCTCTGCAATAGCAGCCAGTGCTCTTAACCCCTGAGCCATCTCTCCAGCCTCTAATTCACCACATTCTAATATGACCAATGCTCTTGAAGTCACTTAGATGTCCAGGTCTTTCTGCGGAAGTACTGTCGTGTTACTGTACACTTCTTTTAACATTGTATAATGATGTCTTGGTATTACACTTGCCCAGTCTGAGGGTATTTGCAATTGTATTTATTATTATTATTATTATTATTGTTGTTGTTGTTGTTGTTGTTGTTGTCTTTTTGAGACAGGGTCTCCTTGTAGTCCCAGCTGGCCTGAAACTCACTGTGTAGATCAGGCTAGCCTTCAACTCACAGAGACCTGCCTGCCGTGCACTACCACGCCCTGTTTTTGTGGTTATATTTATACCTGATAATAACTTCTGATTACCACAGTTATCACATATCAGCAAATGCTTCAAGTAATATTTGTTTTTTTTTTATCTCCTTGACAGTCTAGAGACTGAAGAATGTGATGGAGGATTTTCATAATTCATATTAGCCAGTGTGAAGGTTAGTTTTAATTGGCAACTTAACAAAATGTAGAATCACATGGGAAGAGAGTTTTAATGAGGCATGGTCTAGATGAGGTTACCCTGTGGGCGTGTCTTCGGGGGACTGACTTGATGGCCTTAATTGATGTGGGAAGACCCAGCTTAAAAGTGTGTGGCACCATGCCCTGGTTTAGACCCTGGAGTGTGTCGGAGTGGAGAAGGCAGGCTGAGTTCTAGGCATGCATCTATCTATCTCTCTGCTCTTGTGTGGGCATGACTAGCTGCTTCCACTTTCTGTGGCCTTAACTTCCTGGCAATGATGGTATAACTCAAACTGGGAGGTACAATAAACCCTTTCTCCCCTCAGTTTTTCTGTCAGGGCGTTTGATCCTAACAGCCACAGAAATGAAGCCAGGGCAAACAGAAAACTGAAGTTTGTATGAACTATAGCACATGCCCATGAGTCTGTGTATTATCAGAGGGTTAATAGCTCTGGGAGGGGCTCAGCTGACCATAACTGAGTCGTCACATGTTCACTGGTAGTTTCCCTGGAGTCAGGACCGAGTACGGACAGTTTCACAGTTAAAGCTGTTCTTACTACATACCAGAAAACACACCCTCTGATACCAGACTAACAAGTAAGAACTGATGTATCTTTCTTAAGGCAATGTTTTCTTTTTTTTTTTTTTTAAGTCAAAGAAAGTCACACAATTTAACTTGAACTCATAAGAATCAGGTATTGAGCTATATGCATAGCTAGAACTTTGGCGAGCTAAAGAACAGGTGAGGGGGGACTGATGAAGGCTCACAATGGGGTCATCGGACACAGACACTTGGGCTAAAGACTGACAGCTTCAGAGGAAAACAGAGTGTGCTTCCTTAAGGTGCACAGAAATTGCCTATTAAGGAGAATATGGATGTCTGTGGCAAATCCTGCTGACAGGTCCAGCAAAATGAGCAGAGAGCAGCGAAAACTGGAGTCAAGTCCTAAACCAACAGGGCTGTGAGCAGGGTACCACATGCTCCTCCCAAGGCGAGAAGCAGTCCAGCACTGCAGGAGTCACGCATTAACCAAGCCCCACTCCCCCCCTGGGAACCAGTAACCCCCATCACATAGACTAAGCTGCATATAACCCACTCTTCTACCTTGTTCTGCCATGAGCCTGAAACCCTCGCCTGTTTGGATGGCACGATTAAAGACCTGTGGCTGACAGGATGATACGACTTAGTGTTTCTTTCCAACTTTAGGACCCAAATGATCCTTAATGCGGCAGTTTCAGTATAGTGGCAGGGACAAAATTCTGATTTGTGCAGAGTTAGGAGGGCCTTGGGAGGAGGAAACTGGAGAAAATGACTGCAGGCCTGCTTCCGCAGCGCTTTACTGCGAGGTGAAGCGTGTGGCAGTGCCTGGCTGATGGATGGAGTAAAAAAGACCTTTAATTTTATGATGAGCTAAATAATAGCAGGTTTATAAGCTGATGGAAGTCACTCAGTGGAGCAGGAAAATCAATGATGCAGTCACAAGGCGATTGCTGGGATAATGTCTTTAGATAGTTCTGAAGAGATAGGATCTCCAGTGGATCCCAGAGAGTTTATTGTCAGTAAGAGAGACAAGAGACAGGACATTTTTACTCTAACTGCACAGGCCTGGTCATGGACGTCTGGAAATTTCGTAGCAGGGCAGACTTTTAAACGTTTAAGAGTCTACCATAAAAAAGAGAAAGGGCCAATGGCATACTGGTGTATTCTGGATGACATTAGTATTGCTGCTGCATCAAGTCCCTGCCACACTTTTTAAAGATTTGTTTCTACTTTTTATTGATGCGTCTGGGTGTGTGCGGGTGTTTCTGTGTACCGAGGATCCGACGGCTGGTTTTCGTGTACACTTGCCACAGGTTAGACTCACTGAGTGGGGAGCAGAGGTGGCAAAACTGTCCTGACGGCCTTCACTGATGGGGGGGGCCCACCCCAAATGTGGGCGGGACCTTCATTGATGGGGGCCCACCCCAAATGTGGGCGGGACCTTCACTGATGGGGGGCCCACCCCAAATGTGGGCGGGACCTTCACTGATGGGGGACCCACCCCAAATGTGGTTGGGACCTTCACTGATGGGGGACCTACCCCAAATGTGGGCGGGACCTTCACTGATGGGGGACCCACCCCAAATGTGGTTGGGACCTTCACTGATGGGGGACCTACCCCAAATGTGGGCGGGACCTTCACTGATGGGGGACCCACCCCAAATGTGGGCGGGACCTTCATTGATGGTGCACACCCCAAATGTGGGCGGGACCTTCATTGATGGGGGCACACCCCAAATGTGGGCGGGACCTTCACTGATGGGGGGGCCCACCCCAAATGTGGGCGGGACCTTTACTGATGGGGGACCCACCCCAAATGTGGGCGGGACCTTCTGGTAGCAGCCTGGGCACAGGGGCGTGGCAGAAGGAAAACTATTTTCCTTTTGAACGCTTGGCCGTCTCAGAGCCGCAGAGTTGATTTAGGTGGTTGCTGCTAGTTCTGACTTCTTTGCTATCGAATCCAGCCTTTCCAGGGTTCCAGTGTCGAGTGAGAACCAGGGCTCTCCAGGAATCCCCCAGGATTTCAGTTCCAGATTGAGATTGCTGAGGCACCCAGCCTTGTGGGCTGAGTCACTGCTGCGCTCTCAGCCTCTCCAGTGAGCCACATCTGTCGCTGCCATTTCAATATAAGCTGAATTAATAAATTTCATATAAAATTTTATATTCATTCCATTGGATCTGTTTCTCCAGAGAACCCTAGCACGTGTGTGCTAGGAAAGAACCTGTCCTCTGCAAGGTCAAGGAGCCGCCTTCACCTCTGAGCTGTCTCTCCAGCTGCCACATTTTCTATGACAAATCGCAGTTTTACATTTAGTAATTTTTCAGCCAAAGTATGTGTGTGTGTGTATATATACAGGAAGTCAGTGTAGAGGACTTCCTCATCAAGTGGAAGAATTCACATTAAAGCACGTTTGTTCCTCCATGTTGCTTTAGAGCTGAGAGCTTAAAAGTCATTTTATTCCAACTGAAGCTAACAGCATGGGTGGAAAGACTCGTGAAGTGCCTCTCTAGGATTAAACGTCTGAAATGCCTATTGACTGAAATCAAGCCTTGATAGCGATTGGGTATTAAGGGTTTACTTTTCGAAGTGACTAGAGCTTGTTTCACTCAACTGATAAGGAGACCCAAGTACACTTGCAACAGTCAAAGAAACAGATACTAAATTAGGAGAAAAGTCAAAGCTAAGGATAAATGCGATATCCCATAATGTCTTAACATCCAAGGAAATTTAGCCAAGAATGCCTCTTGTTCTCTATATTATGAATTTTGTTTCTACAAAGCAGTAACAAATGGGACTGTCTTCAAGTGTCTGCTGTGTTTAACCGGAACCTCTCGTTCTTTGGATTGCAGAATCTGTGCTCTGTTTTATTTTTTTTTATCCTGCTGTAAATGAAAGCTGCTAGCAACAGCAGACGGGGGTGACCTTGTCTTCACACCAGATTGCTCAGCCCAGTGTTGGACTGGAAACAGGGAACCAGATAAGGATAGAATATAAATCTGTCCTTATAATAAAAACTTGGAGATAGTGAATTGTGGCAGATGGGTTCCAAACCAACGGGGCCCGTCCTGCGAGAGTTTTGGCATTTCAAATCCAAGCTCTGTGCCAGGGACAAGATGGACATCCGGGACACCCTTGGCCAGGGCTCTTCCCTTGTTGGTGGTTGGGCTGGTCCACAGGCTCCCACGCGCCTGCTGTGAGATGTGACCTCAGCCTGCCTGCTCTGCCTGGTTGCCTAGCTTCACTGAGCCCTCAAGACATTTGGGCATTTGTTTGGGTGGAAACATTGCAATATTTTCTAATTCTGTCCTGCGGCCTAGTGTGATGAGGGCATTTTAAATCTCAGCTGACACTCATGAAACGTTGAAATCTGTTTTCTTTACAGAAAAGGCATAGCCCATTTAAAGTTAAAAGCAAGCTTACACCTGGGCTAAAGCTGCATGTATAAGCTCACGAAGTCAGAGAACATTATACCTTTTGTCAAATCATGTGCAAAGATCAAATAAATACAGATTTTTCCCCCCAGAAAGAAGCTGAGCATTTGTACATGAAGATAATACATGCCAAAGTCTGGAGACATTCTTGGTTGTCACAGTGGTGGGAGGCTTATCTCTCTTCTCTGAGGGCTGGAAGCCAAGTATGCTACCCATAATGGACGTGCTCTATCCTTTTCCACACAGACCACAAGAAACCATATTTGGTTCAAAATATCAGAAAACTCAACCTCAGAAAACTCCTGTGTGGAGACAGTCTGCACAAACCGTCATAACTTTTCAGAAATCCACAAGGTTAAGTTTGCCTTTTAGAAGCTTCTGTAAGAGTTTGTCTAAACATATGAAGTCCACTCCCTCAGGGTAGACCAAGAAAAATACGGACAATGGATAATATTAGCATCACATGTTTTTATGTGGTGACTGGAGCATCTGAGATGTGGGAAGGCTTTAATGAGCCAAGTTCCAGAGGAAGGAGCCCTCCATAATTGAACAGCAACCTCCACCAACTTCTGGACAGAAAACTGGGTGTAGGTGCAAATGGTGTTGAAGAAGGGCTTTGAGACGTAGACACCAAGACTGAGAAGTCTGGAGCCACAGGAGGCAGTCGGAGGAGGTGAGAAGGCTGGGCATCTGCAGATGATGCCTAGAGACCGTAGCAGTGAAGGTTTCAAAGAATAAATGAAAATACAATTTATAAAAAAGAGACAGCAGCACAAATGGACAGCAAACAGCACTCCGGAAAGGAAGCCTCTCCACCCACTCATCCTGCTGGGCGCGGCTCACTACTAAGATCTCTTAGGGCCATGGGGGGGCAAGCTTTCTTTGCTTTTTTTTTTTTAAACAGTGTTGGAATCTGAAGCCAATAAAGGGTGTGCTGGTGGTGAGTGAATAGCTTTGGTCATTGCAAAGAGAGAGTCTGCAAGGCTGCCTGGGGCATTTTTGTTGGTAATCCCTCTTACACTCTGTTTGCCTCATAAATGTCAACAGAAAGGAAGGAAGACAGCCCTGTGAGCTGTGCAGGTTGGCACTGGTCTGAGGAGCTAGCAGATACCCAGCCTCTTCAGTCATCACATAAAAGCATATGATGCTGACATTGTCTGTTCATATTTCTATGTTTTAAACATTTTGATTAAGCTTTTCACCAAAAGATTCCTTTTTCTCTGAACACTAGGCTTGCCATTGAAGGCGTATCCTTGAGCACACTGTAAGGTGAAGTGGTGAAGCCGGAAGTGACACCCTGAGAACCTGTTCAGGGGCATTAGTGACACCGGAATCTGGCTCTCACCTCACACTCGCTTCAGGGGAGAGACCATTGCTGTTGTGGGTTGAGTGTGAGATATGACACTCGGGCTCATGTGTTTGAACACTTGTTCCCCAGTTGCTGATACTGTTTTGGGAGCTGTAAAGCCATTAGAAAGTAGAGTCTCACTAGGAGAAGTTGGCCACTGGGGGCTGGCCGTGAGGTTTTATGCTCTGGCCCCACTTCCTGTCCACTTCCTGGTCTGCTTAGATGAGGTGTGAGCAGGATTGTACCACGGACACTTCCTCTTTCATGGAGCCTCGGGCCGCGGTACCTCCCCACCTGATGGATTGCGTCCCCTAAAACCACGAGCCAAAATAAACGTCTTCTCCTTACCTTGCTGTTTTCAGGAGTGTGGATACAGATGTGAAAGCAGCCAACACGTGTGTCAGATCCAGCTTTCCCATCTATGAGAATCCAGTACTCACTCACGCATTTAGTGACCTGTGGCTGCTCGGCCTCAGATGTTAGGAACTTTCAGAAACATTCTGTGATGTGCTTTTCTTCCTCACACAATTCCCTCCGCTACCAGAGCAGCTACCCCACAGGCTTTCCTACCGCAAACCAAGATCTGAATAGTTTCCACTACCTTGTCCTACAGCTAACATCACACATGCTCAACAAGGTCCCCATAAGCCTCCGGCCCTGGAAAAAGTGAGAGAGATTTCTTCTCTCCCCCACTTACCCCAGAATAACCAGAAACAACTTCAATCAGACTCTTGAAAATTTGCTGTTCCTCCATGAAGTTAAAATTAGAAACATGTGTGCCTTTTGGCTTGACTACAGGGGCCTTTTAAACATGCTTTTCTGCTTATTTTAACATTTGAAGTGGAATTGCATGTAGAATCACACACAAGTCTGAGACTTCATGGATTTTTGTGACGTGAAGAGCAATTCTATGTAGCTCTCAACAGGTCAAGAGACAGAGCAGCTCGGGCACTTTCAGCTTGCTGCACCCATGCCCTGCCTTACCCACAAGGGCTGTTATTGTCTTTATTAGCAAAATCACATTTTCTTCAGTGTTTTTTTTTTTTGTGTGTGTGTGTGTAGGGGTGTCATGGTGTACATATGGAGGTCAGAGGACAACTTGGGGCATCAGTTCCCACCCTCTATCTTGTTTGGGACAGGGTCTCTGGTTCCCTGCCCACAGTCCTCTGGAGAGTTCTTATCTTCACCTCCAGTCTCACTACGGAAGCCCTAGTGTTACAACCATTTTATCGAGCTTGGGTCAAGGGGATCTGATCTCAGGTTCTCATGTTACTGGGCCATCTCCTCAACCCCTAGCAGTACATTATTTTTATCCAGCTTAGGACTTTTATAACCGAGGAAGGTCTGTATAGTATTCTGACTGTGACTTCTTTTCACAGCAGTGTGCACCCAAGGAAGTCATAGGTTAGGTTAGGTGAGCAGATTGCTAAAACTTACTATATAGCCCACATTGTGGAAATCTGCCAGTTTCACACCAATTAGGAAATACTATGAATATTATGAATATGTACCACTAGGAACATAGTCTAGAACATGTCTTTTGGTAAATATGTGACTTTGTAATATGTCTTATGTATCTGAGTAGAATTGTGTAGAAAGTATGAACGTGCCCAGCTAGTTAGGTTTACGAAGTGATTCTATCAAATTATATTTCCATCAGTGGTAAAGGAGAGTTCCAATTCTTCTCTGTTTGAGATAATGGTAGGGATGCTGCTAATACTCATTTAAAATGTTCTGTGCGTGTAGTTTATGTATTTCATTTGTGTGGGGGGGGATGCATCTATTTTATTAAGGTATAAGTGTATACGTATGCCACCACATAAAACATATTATTGACCCAACCGTGGTGAACGTTCTTGTCATTCCAGTGCTTGGGAGCCGAAGCATAGCATCCTGAGTTCAAAGACAACTGAGGCTACACAGTAAAACCCCGTCTCAAGAAACAAACCAAACAGACACCTTTCCCTTCAAAAAGCACAGTAGTAGTCAAATTTGACATGTGTATACAGCCTTGAAAGTGTCATCATGATGAAGGTGCACTAGTGACCGCGTCTGCTCCGCACACGGTTTCTTCACGCCTATCCTTTCTTTCTCCTGCCCCCTCCTCTCCCATTCAGTCAATGAGTTATTTCAGACAAGAGGTCGAATCTGAATTCTTGCTGCTTTATCGTAGTGAAAGTAAACATTGCGATGTAGTTTTATGTCTCTAGCGGTTAATAAAATTGAACAGAGTTCCACAGGTTCATCTTCTGAGTCATTCATTTTCGCTCTGTTCTCCTCGTAGAGGGAGCCATAATTCATGGACTCACAGCCACACAGTTCGGGATTTGAGCATTTTGTGTTGTGAGATCATTGCAGATAGTTCTGCCTCATGACCATCTTGGTGTTCAAGCCATAGATTAACACAGTTTAGATCCAACTCACCAAATTCTTTTCAGAAAATCCTGCCTATGCTTGTATCTTGAAGTATTTTCACCTAACAGTTTCAAGGTTAGGTTTTACAGAAAAGCCTTTGACCCATTTGCAATTGACTTTTGTAGAGGGAGGAATGGAGTTCTAGATTCAGCTTTCTATATGTAGCCATCCAGTTTCCCCAACATTGTCTGTTATGGAGAACGTCTTTTATTTGCAATATGTTTTGATACCTTTGTTAAGAATCAAATAGCTTTAGCTGTGTGTGTTTATTCTTGGTTCAGGTCTAATGATAAACACCACCTTCACTTATCCAAGAGTCATTTTTTTTTTTTTTTTTTTTTTTTTTGAGAAAGGGTCTCACTATGTAGTTCACACTAGCCTGGAACTTGCTGTGTTCCAGGCTGGCTCTGAACTTTTGATCCTCCTGTCTCAGCCTCCTGAGTACACAGAAGAGCTTCGCCTGTCTCTGCCTCTCAAGTGCTGGGATTAAGTATAAGTATTTTTCTGTTTCTTGGTTATTTTTTTTTTTTTTTTTTTTTCTTTTTGAGACAGGGTCGCCCTATACCGCAGCTGCCCTGGAACTCACTATGTAGACCAGGCTGGCGTTGATCTGCCTGCCTCTGCCTCCCAAGTGCTGGGATTAAAGGCGTCCCCACCACACCCAGCTTAAGAGTCCTTTATGAACAATAAATCATGCAGTTAGACGAACAGAAATCCAATTTCCAGATGATGCCAAGTTTGAGACACAGTAAAGAGGGTTGGACAGATCCCTGTAGGACACAGTGGTGTTGGCTAGTTTGTAAATATTCTGATTGTATCTTAGGATGTTCAATCTCTCCTCCAGGAGAGACAAAACAAACAGATTTGAAGATAAATATTTGGCTTTTTCTTTCTGAAGACCCGAAAACACCATTTGACCTTTAACATATAATTAAATTTGAGGATAAGGGGTTGGGACACTGATGCTGCTGCTGCTGTAAACACAAACCTATGAGAAATAATTTCCAGGAGTGAGTGTCCATGTCCACACAGATGGTGACTGGAGAAACGGGCCTGGGAGTGATGGTAGTTTGTATTATCTTACCTTTGAGATGTAATGTCTATACCGCACCTGAATTTCCATTCTGCTGATCCTTACTTGGGCTGGGGAAGACTTGATCGACTTGACATAATTTAAACTTTATTTGAACCTAAGTTGTTTAATGTGCATTTAAAACACAGAAATGGCTGCTTCCCACCCGGTTGCTATCAGACTCAAACACTGAGCATGGAACATTTTGGGTCAGGCAGAATATTGGAAACAGAAGGGAACCAGTTTTAGCTTGATTGATTGTAATGCTGTATCTTCAGAACTTGCTTTTTCTCACGTACTTTGCGTATTGCATCTGCTTTGGGGGATGTTTCTCAGTGGAGCCTTATATAAGGTAGACACAGATGCAGACTCTGAAGGATGCTAAAAGCACAAGGAAGTCATATGGACCACATCCAGCTGAGTGCTAAGCCCAACATCTGGAGGGGCTGAATTTTGATCCCAGCTCTGTGGCTGCCTTACAATATCACTCACAGAAAATCCCTCATTTCCTCTGGGATCTGAAACACTCTTTTTCAGATTGGAAAACTTCCCAAGACTTCCATCGTATGGGTTGAGTAGAAAAAGAAATGGCTCAGCTCCAAATGAGGTGGGAAACCTTACAAAGACAATGCAAAGTATTATTAAATTTAGGTCACGGCACACATCATTTGTCATTGGAAATACCACTGATATCATGCTCTGTTTAAATGTATAATAGGTATATTCTGATCCAGGTATTTGAAATAAAAATCTTTGGAGAGCAAGTTGGAATGAGTTCCTCTTCCCACGAAGTTCCTTCCCCCTGATTATCCCTGTTTCCGGGACTGGTCAAACTATTGGCTCCAGCCCATGAATTAGCAGTGTCCCGTGGCTATGAACCTTGGCTTAGTCTCAAAATAAAATTCATGCATTCTGATTTTAGGAAAAATGATACAGCATTTTAAATGGTCTCATCTCATTGCTCCAATGTAAACATGTTGACACTTGATAGCATTTTGTCTCACTTTTGCAGCTCGACCACGTGTGACTGTAGATGGAAATGTGGCATGTGTAAGCTTACTATGTTTTCCTGACTACTGATCTCTTTCAATTTCTAGAATTTTTTGATTCAAATCTCTTCCATGTCAGTTTTCACTGTTAGTCTGTCTCTGTACCCGCAAGAAGTTCCTTCACCTATAGACAGAAGGAAAGAGGCTGGGATTTAGAAATTTCTTTATTTTTCCCACACAGGGTATAGTCCTGGAAGCATCTGCCAACCTCATCTCCTTCTGTAGCCCGTTGTAGTTGAGTGCATTATTTTTCCTTTCTAGGGATGATGGATCCAAACACATGTATCCCCAGGAAACAGATAACATTCATTCTTTTACATTCTTCCTGTTCAGTTGGCTTACTAACGTTGAGACCTAACTTCTGCCAGGTGCACGGTGCATTGCTACTGTAGGTGCCGTGGAATATCTGAGTTATTCAAGGATTACAATCAACAATTTCATTTTCTTTCTTCTAACTGAATCCACTTAGCAGCCAATAAGAGGATTTTGATCTAGTTATTGTATCCACACACACTCTTATATGTGTATTTTGTATGCCTCTAAGGGTGCTCCCTTATCTATAGGGTGCACTGCAAGATCCCTGTGCATGTCTGAACACATCGCCACAGACCAAGTTGAGTTCGACTACCCTGAGTGTCTGCTCGACATATTTTACAGCATTTCACATTTTGGATTTTTGGAAGATGGTTGCTCAATTCATAAAATCTACACAAGGGTTCTAGTTAATTTTAACTGTCATAAACACAGCTTGGAGTCATTTGAGAAAGGCTTCTCAGTTGAGGGATTGCTCAAATAGGCTGTCCTGTGGGCATGTCTGTGGGGGTTGTCCTGATTGTTAATTAATGTAGGAAGGCCCAGCCCACTGTGGGTGGCAACATTCCCTAGGTTCTGGAAGAAAGCTAAGCATAAGCCTCTGAGTGAGCCACGGGCAGTTTTCTTCTGTCTCCGTTTGAAGTTCCCTCAATGATAGACTGTGACCTAGAAGTGTAAGCCAAATAATTCCATCCCCCCTAAGTTGTTTCTGGTCAGAGTATTTTTACCACAACAGAAAGGAAACCAGAACAGTAGATAATCAGAAAACCTTGTCCATCTGAAACATTGCTGGTCCCAAGCGTTCTGAACCTTTGTGTGTGCTTATGTTCACCCGTATGATATGTTGTAATTCATAAGCAATGCACAGTGAGAGAGTAACCATTACTCCTAACAAAATAAAACACATGTAACATATTGCAACAAAAATTATGGGATTATGCTCTCTTTCTAGAATGTCATTGTACTGTGCTCTGTTATACAGGCAATGCGTATGTGGTGAAATAAAGTGGGGAATCAGTAAATACTTATCGCTCGCTGTGGCAGTAACTTGGATGCGATGGTGAAACTAGCACAGCTCTGTTTTTCCTTCTCCCCACTTCGTAGTCGGAAGATTCTTTCTTACCACAGATCTTGACGACTCTCAGAAAATGACCTGTATTTCCACGTTTTATTAGTTACACTTTTCATTGGTATGGCCCCATACCTGACAAGGGATGACTTAAAGAAGATGGGTTTATTTTGGCTCGTAGCACAAGAGGATGTAGTCCATCCTGACTGGAAAGGCATGGTGGTCACAGCTCTATGGCAGTCTAAATGTGTGGCAGCCACTCCATTTCAGTGGAACAGGAAGCCCAAAAGGAAGCAGGGACAGTTCAGAAAACCTTAAAGTCACTGTGCACATGGCACACACCTTTAACCCCAGCATGCAGAAAGCAGACACAAGCAGATCTCTGTGAGATCGAAGTCAGTCTGGTCAACATAGCAAGTTCCAGGCCAGCTAGGACTACAGGGAAACTCTGTCTCTAAGTAAGTAAGTAAGTAAATAAATAAATAAACAAATAAATAAATACCTTAAAGTCTTCTCTCCCCATAATTAACCCCTAAAGTTCCCCAAATCTCTCAAAACAGCCCCACCAGCTAGGGACCAGTCTTCAAACACATAATCCTGTGGGAGATTTTCACATTCAAACCATGTCACTTGTTAAATACTTTTCATTAACACTTAAATAAAGCAGTTATGAGTTCTCTTTGGCATATCCAAATTGAAAGAATCAATGTTCTTGCACTGTCCACTGTCGGGCATTATTGCCTACACTTACATTATTATGTACAATAAGCATAGCTTCATTGCAACACTGTGAGGGTTTGGTGGTCCAGCCGATGACCCTGTGGGCTGCTGACAAAGGGGGTGGTGGTATGTGCAGGAAAGCCCTGCTGGACAAAGATTGTTCATTTCTTGGATGGAATGGAGTGGGACAGTGCAGCATCTCATCACCTGCCACAAAAGTGTACCGTGTAAACCTGGTGAGTTGCTCACTTCCAGATCTGTCCAGGTGAAGTCTAAGACTTTACTGCTTATTCGTAACTGAATCCATGGAAGAAGAAAACATGGAAAGAAAGCCCCGAAAAGCATTACAGGTTGTAGATTTCCATCGCAGGTCAGAACGGTGAAAGATACGGCCAGTAGGTGTGAATGCATTAGTTCTATGACTAGTAACATCAGCCTTACTGAAGACCTTGTCCACACATCACCTTTTATGTCTTCATCTAGCTTTGTAGGTTGGGACCTCTGACCAAATGTTGAAAACGAGTTTTGTCAGTAATTGTCTTTGAATATTTGATACAGCCTTTCAGAAGGCTTAGCCTTCCATAAAGACTTGTGATTCATCCGGTGTTGCCCTGTAGATGTCTCCACTTTCTCAGGATCTCTGTGATTCTTGGCCTACTAAGAATTTTCATCAGGAATTTTGCAGATCTTGTCCCATTCTTTTCTGCATGATTTTGATTATCATATTTTTCTTTCATGCAGTAACTTGATCAATGGCATTAGTTAACATTCATAAGTTAAAACTATATTGAATCAAGAAATAAACCATGTTTGGACATAATCCCTTTAGCACCTCACACATTGTCAAAGAAATATTGTCTATGTTCCCAAGGGCTCTTGTATGTAGGGTTCATGTCTTGTTTCTATTTTTAATTTTTATTTTGTAATGTCTTTTTCTGAGTTCATGTCTGATAATAAAATAAATTTATATATAGTTCATTTGTTCTGAACAAAAGTTATATAGAATCAATATTTCTACTTTAAATATTTTTAAAAGTCACTATTTAAGACACCTTAGTCTAGAATTTAACTTACACGTTTTATAAAACATTTTGTCTCAGTAGAATCTGAGGTATATCCCTTCTTTAGAATTCCCCACTGTAATTTTCAAGATTTTAAAAAAGTTAAAGGAAAAATATGATTTTTCAGTTAGAAACTCAGATGACTGATTTGAGATCTTTTATCATAAAATTATTTAATGATACTGTTTTGGCCTGGAAACTTAACTATATTCCATACATTTTGTTTGTTGTGTTTTTATCTTAGCTTAGTTAGACTTTCCCAACTTTACTTCCCTCCACGAGCTATTTTAACATGCACCATTTGATTTTAAGCATCTATATTACGCTGATTTCTTATTTATCCCCTTTTAGTAAAGAACACACTTTTGTTCCCTTTTAAGTTGCTCAGCTTGTCTTATATCCGAGAGCTGTGTGAAGTGTAAGGTCCTTTTTGGGACCGTTTCCATCGTTTGCTGTTGGGGCAATTGTTCAGTGCAGGATAATTATATAACTGATTGATAGTGATGTTCAGTTCATCTACATAATTCATGAATTAGCTTCTATATGTTCTGTTTAAAGATTTCTTTATTTTGCTTAGGTGTGTGTGAGTCTGCAAGTGCATGTGTTTGCAGGAGCCCACAGAGTATAGAATGAGGGTCAGATCCCCTGAAACTGGGGTTTCAGGTGAACGTGAGCTACCATGTGGTGCCATTCCTTGGCAAGGGCAGAATCACTCATAACTGCTGAGCCGTCTCCCCAGCCTGTAGCTTCTGCTCAACCACTGAGACAGGAGAGCTGAACACTGTAACTATATTTACGGATTTCTTTTTTCTGTTTTTACCACTTGAAAAACTTTTGATGAATATGCTTGAACTATTATTTCCATTATCTTTCTCTTCTTCAGAAGCCAGAGCTGTGCACAGGTTAGCCTTCTTATGCTGATTACTAATACTCTGTCCGTCTCTCCTTCCATGGACGATTCCTCCTGTGTCTTTGTGAGCTCGCTCATCATCAGTCCTTTGTTCTGTTCCCCTTGCATCCTTTGAACTTCATTACTGACTTCTCAGTTCACAGGGGGTGTTTTCCGGTCCCCTCTGACCGTGCACCTTTCTGTCACGATCACATGCTCTACGTTTTGAGTGCACAGAACATCTTTATAATGACCGCGGTGACGTCCTTGTCTGATGGCTCCTTTGACTCTCCTTGATCTCCCGTTTGACACTTGCGCTCATCTGCTCTTTAACATTCTTGAGATGTTGCCCGCTGTTGTCTTTCGTGTTGTGTTTTATTCCTTTAAACAGCACTGGATTTTGTTCCGATAACTCTCTCGCTGGATCTCTTACATATGGTTGGATTATTTCAAGTCTTGTAAGTTGTAAGCTTTGATATGATGTGTTCATAGCAGCCTTAATACACGGTTAAATTAATCCCACTTACTAAGTCAACACCTTTGAAGTTTTCGTGCTGTGTCTAATGAATGACAGCAGTTCCTAACCCCGTGTGAGCCCATTGGACCCTGAAGCTGCTCCTCCCTCCCCGTTCCCTCTTAGGTTCTTTCTTTGGCCTTGATTAGTTTCCAGTTTCACTCTGCAGATCCATGTTAGCTGAACACTCCTGGGATGCTCCCTCAGACCCTCTGCTGCACCTCCTTCTCCTATTGTAGATACGCCTCTGGCTCTGTTTACCTGCCTCTCTGTCTCATCACTGGCCTCCAGCTGCCTCCCACATGAGGACACTACGATGTCTGGCTTATGTAATCACCTCACACTCTTAAGACTGGATGCTCAGTTCAGTCAGATGTCAGATTTCAGGTGATGTGTCCTCTGCTGTGCCTTGGAAACCACCACAGCAGTGAGCTTGTACTGCCAGTCTCTGACTCTTTCCTTCTTTCAAGGTCACAGTCCTGCTTTGCCGGGGTATAACGTCCCAAACTCACGATTTTCCCAATTCTCTATCTTTCCACTTGCCTTCCAGTAAAGTCCTTTTTTAAAATGTCAGTCAAAATTTATTGTTTGTTAGAGAGAAGGGATTGTAACCAGTAAGATTTGTATCAAACAGCTGTCTGCAGTTCTGTAGTGTAATTGGAAGGCAAATTCGGTCCATCCGTGCCCTGCTGGTCTAGTAGAGGCTGAGTCTTATCCCCCATCTCGCAGATGTTTCCTGTGATGTCATTTTCTTCCGTCATGCTTCCTTTTTCCTCCTTTATTCCCCAGTCATTACGTAGACTGTTATTAACCATTTTCAGAAATTCATTTTACTTAATCTTTATCATTTTAGTAGCGTGGCTAATAAACTGTTGTCATCATTTTTGGTTACTTTTCCACCCACTAGTTGGCGTATCAGTCATTTTTCTGTTGCTGTGATAGAAACACTGACCAAAGCAGCTTACGGAAGGAAGAGTTTATTTGAGCACATGGTTCCAGGGCAATTGCAGTCCATCACAGCAGGGACGCATGGCGGCAGAGGTGGCTGGAGGCAGAGCCGGAGCTAAGCTCTACATCTTCCAGCAGGCACAAGAAGCAGAGGGTGACTGGAGATCCCACAAGGCTTGAGGACTCTCTAAGCCGGCTGCCCGTGACGTGCTTCCTCTGGCACGGCCACACCTTCTAAGACCTCCCAAAACAGCACCACCCGCTGGGGACAAAGTGTCCAAACACTTGGAGTCTATGGGGGACATTTTCATTCAAACCACCACAGTTTGTAAAGTTACCAACACATCACGATACTTTACCTTCACGTTAGTTACTCTGGCAAATCACCGTTCTCATTAGCTGTTCCCACCACCCTTTGCCCCTAAGGTTGCTATGCTTTTATCTAAAATGCCATATCTGAATTGTTGTTGGTATCACTTGCCCTCATGTTTATTTAAGTGCGAGTCAGCAGGACCCTGGTTTTTAACTCACCTGCATGCTACATCCTCCTGTGTTTCCCTCCTTGCTGACCTATGGCATCAGCAAGACTTTCAGATGACCGCTGGAAGGTGAAATTTCTGAGGCATTCACAACTTAACATGTTCATCTTTTGTTCTTAAATTTTGCTTACTGGATCTGAAATTAACTGCAGATTGGTTTTGTCAAACCTCTTTGGATGTATTTTCTCAATAATCTCTGCTACCTAGCTCTGTTGCTGGTTAGTTACATTAAGATTTATTTTTATTAATTTTCCTTTGTATGAGAGTTTGGTCTGCATGTATATATGTATGTACACCACGTGCGTGTCTGATACTGGAATTAAGGATGATTGTGAACCAGCATGTGGGTGATGGGAACTAAACCTAAACCTGATGAGAAGCAAGAACTCTTAACTGCTGAGCCATTTCTCCAGCCCCCACTGACTAGTTTCTTATACTGTCTGTAGTGTGCTTTTATTAATGTTTATGGAAATTTTCCCTTTGCTTTGGTATTTTTATATGTCTAGGAATGATCTTTAAAATTATGTTTAGCCTTTCATTAACCCTTTCATCTAAAGTAGTGCATCTGCCTGTAAAACTGTTAGTTACGGAACTTCTGTAATATAAACTGGTAGTAGCGAACTGTTGAGTCAAAAGGTATCTTGTACTGCGCCGAAGAGGAAGTAGATTCTAACGTACAGGGTTGTGCCGGTTAAGTGGGAATGGCACAGACTTGGTCTCACTAAAAAGAAATCCTGCTATCAGGCTCATCCCATTGGTGTCGGTTGGTGAGCTATGGAGAGATTTTCCTGCACACATGTCTACCATTTCAGCCCAAGGGCTTTACTGTAGTTTACCCTAATGAAAAGAAATTCCATCTGTGACCTGGAAGGTTATTGACTAAGTGATCTAATGTCTGTTTCTATTTAAACTTGTATTTTGGAAATTTTAATGAGTAATTTGATAGGATATGGGAAAGGAACGATCAGGCACCACTAGCATTTTATGATAAAAGTCTGTAGCATTTCAGATGTCTTTGTCTCAGGACTATGATTTGCCCCTCTAGATCCCCTTCTGAGCTGGACAGTGGATGCTTTTTACTTCCCACCATTCTGTCTTCTTGTCCCCTCCTCCGTGCTGAGGGTTAAATTCAGGACCTTGCGAATGCCAGGCAAGCTCTCTACCACTGAGCTAAATCCCCAATTCCGCCCACTTTCCAGCACTTCCCTATGCTTTTCTTTGGGGACTACTGGGTCCCCATTCTCTGTTGAAATGGTCATTAATCACTGTGTCTCCCTTGACTCTTTCTTAGCCAAGGGTTGGGTGCTAAAGCTAACAACATTTAGCATACGAGCCTCTGTCCTGGGAGTTTGAATCTTGAAGAATTTTGGAGAGGGCTCTGTCCCTGTCCTTTCCAAGCCTTCTTTATGAGATGATTTTTTTTTCCTATGATCTACCTAAATGCCTTCCAGCAAATTCCTTTTGCTATGTGATTCAAACATTCATTATTGTTTGTTAGAGAGAAGGAATTGTTGCTGAAACTAAGATTTGTATCAAACAGTTGGCTGGAGCAGGCATCCTGTGAGACAGGACAATGAGAAAACTTACTAAGATAGCAATGGTTGGAGTTGGTTTTGGATAGGGATAAAATGAAATTCATTAAGCCGCTTTTTCATTCTTAAGGAAGTGAATTAGCATCTCCTGGGACCCAATTCAGAGGCAACTAAGTTTCCTATGATCTGTAATCTGATGAGATCATGTGTGTAGCTCTAGGGGAGGCAGGTTGCCACAACACAGCTTCATCTGGATGATTAAGGAGAGAAAACACAGGCAAGTAGTTATTTCTGATTTAATCAGATAATTTAAAACAATGACGTGACAGCATCTTCCCTAACGCAGAGTAGGGCATTCGGGGTGAGAGTGACACAGGCTATTGCAATTCAGAGCTGTGGGTTCATAGTAACTGAAAACAAATTCAGTGTTTACCAGAGTTGCTGACTTATGAAATGGGCTTCATAGCCTTTTGGGTAACTTTGTGAGTAATACAAGAGTCTTGAGGAGCACAGTGAACCCTAATAGCTAGAATGAAATTCTGTGGGTACTGCAGTCACTGATCGCAGTACTCAAGTAGTCTGACCACATCCTTCAAGCTTATCTCTTTAGAGACATCTAAATTTGTCTGTATTCTGTTACCGTCCTTTCCTGTGTACCCTTAACTAAAGCTTGACCCTAGTATATGCCCAGGACTTTGAATCAGAGTGAAAATGCAAAATAAGATGATAGTGGTAAGAACACATCACGGGGCCTTCTTTATGCCATCTAAATCCAGATGTTACAGTTCCGACAACTGCATCGTGGCTGCGTGAGGTGTTAGGTTCAGGAGAGGCTGTGTGGAGGGTGTGTGCTGGAAGTTTCTGTCTACGGATCCACATCAGTTTGGCAGGGTGGCCAGAGCATAGTGTTGCAAACTGAGCACTCTTAAGGCAGATAGTTGCTTTTCCGTTTTGGAGGCTGGAAGTCAAATGTCAAGGTGGCAGGCTCGGTTTCATCTGAGGCCGCTTACCTTGAAGTCAAAGGTCAAGGTGGCAGGCTTAGTTTCATCTGAGGCTGCTTACCTTGACTTGATGGTAATGCCTTCCCAGTCCGTCCTTGCATAGTCTGTTTCTATGTTCTAATTTTCTTTTCTTACAAGGATTTTAGCCAGATTGGATGAAGACTTACCCAATGGCCTCATTTTAACTTAATTGGCTCATTAAAAGCTCTGTCCCCAAATACAGTCAAAATGTAACGACTTGGGGGTTAGGCTTTCAATGTGGATTTTAAGGGAGCACAATTCAACCATGACAAAAGCCCGAAGTTATTTCACAATAAAAACATGTTCTTAAATCTAGGCATTATTTATGAGATTTAGAAATTGAGTTTATTTCAGAAATAAAACAAATTTCCTATGGGTAGATTTGTTGATGTGAGTAAATTGGCCCAGGTCTGAATTCTCAGTCCCAGCAGGGCCCATACACCATCGCTTAACAGTTTGCTGAGCTGGATAATGCCAGCCTGGCTGCGTCCAGCCTCAGCTTATCCCAAATGAATTTCAAGAGCCAGAAATGGTTTTGGCATAATCTATTAAAAAGTGTTTAAAATTCCACAAGAAAAAAAATGCTTCTGATCATTATCCATCAACTATGAAATGAGTCCAAGAAACGTCTGCTGCTTCAGTTCAACAGCAGACAGAGAGAAGGGCGAGGTATTTCACCTTGCTTTATGGTCTGTGCACAAAGTGCTTTACGTTGTAGTGGAAAGACCTGTTGGCCAGTAGACTTTGCATCTTCAGGCATCTGAAGTACAGGATGGAGCAGCCTCTGTCAGCACATCAGTGGGCTTGGAAGGCATGGTCGTCACGTCACTGTGAGCTGTCAGGTGAACTGCTGTGATCTAACTGTGCCACTCATTAGCATCTTCTGACTTCTTTGTTGCTTCCTCTGAAAACATGGTGGTACACTGAAGTTTCTCAGTAAATGTTTGCTGTATAAATGGATAATATATAATAATAATATCTTTGTTTTATGAGAGATTGCTATGTGCCAAAACTTTTTAAGTATCTCTAGGAAGTGTCAACTTATGAAAACTCTGATGAAGTGATCTGTGTCAGCCAAAAAGATGACTGGGAATTAAATGTTCACACATATCATCATTCAAAAAGATCTGCACCTTGAAACGGTCCTGTGGATACTTAATTCTAACGCCAGCTGGGAAATGACTCTACCATGAAACAGAACAAGTGGATGATGAATAAATCAATAATTTGGTACTTGTTTTCCCAGCCCCTCCAATACGTGATCTGGGACCAGCAACGAGGTGATAACTTTTCTCTTTGTATAAAGAACCTGTTATTTAAAAATATTTAAAGTCATTTCTAAGGGTCTGGTATCTGCTTAGTCAACACAGAAAGTTTCTACCAGGAGATTCACTTCTCCCACCATTGCCCTGGAAGCTGAGGCTGCTGTTTGGACATTGGGTTCTTTGTGACGTAATAGGATTACAACATTGGAAGTGGCAATTGACTTAAAATGTAGGGGTGAACACAGTTCCTTTCAGATACTGAGTGTGAATGATTGGCTGGGACCCAGAGATGCTCTGTTCTGCTTCCAGAGAATTCTAGTTTGCTTTCTGTTGCTGTCACAAACATCATGACCAAAAGTAGCTTGGGGAGGAAAAGGTCTATTGGTTTATATTTGCAGGTCACAATCCATCACTGAAGGGTGTCAGGGAAGGAACTCAAGCAGGAACTGAAGTAGAAACCATGGAGGGATGCTGCGTGCTAGCTCACTCTTCTTCTGATTTGCCCTCTCCTAGCTTATTTATACATCCCAAGCCTACCTGTCTAACGATGGGCAGTGTCCTCGCATAAATCGTCAGTCAAGATAATCTCTCACAGACATGGCCACAGGCCAGTCTGGTCTGAGAAATACAGCAATTAAGACTCACTCAAATGACTCTGGGCTGTGTCAAGTTGACAGCTCAAGCCAACTAGGATGAGGAACCAACTTGCCTGGGCAACATCCTGGGCAACATCAGGGGCGTTACCGTCCGCTAGAGCAGTGCGATGGAATCATCCCTACAGGCATGAACTACCATCTAACTAAGGTACTGGCTAAAAAATAGAGAGATGTGGAGTCTGCTTCAAAGAAAAATAGTTAAAAGTCCTTTCTGTAGCTTTGTAAGTAATTGACTGCATAAAGGCCAGAGCGTCTGTGGATACTTTCCTATTTGTGATGTCATTTCCTCCTCTTGCTGTTGATTAGGCTTGTATCCCAAATCTGTGGGATCTGCAGAATTAAATGAAAATACCATGCAGAGTAGCATATAGTAGGATAAGACTGAAGGAAGCTGCAGTCCGGCACACTGCCTCTTTTGGAAGCTGGGTGTCTGCTCTTGAAGTCGTGGTCCCTCCCCCGCCTTCCCTTTCCGGTAGGCGGATGGTGGCTTCTCATCCTGCCTTCCAGTCCCATTTCTGGTGAGGTTTAATACTTATGTGGATCTCTTTCCTTCTAGTGACGCATCTGCTCAGGTCCTTGGCTCATCATGTCCTGTGTGGTTTGTGACTTGTTGATTTGTGAGCGTTCTTTCCTCTGAGTTTGGTCTTGTTAAATATAAGGGGGATAAGGTATCTATTGTCCCAACCTGTGGCCTGCTTTTCACGTTACTTGGAACCTTTGTTTGCACTAAGGAAATAGAGAATTTATTTTTCCTTTCTTCAAGTAATAGTTTACTATTTTACATGCCATATTTAAATACTCCACTCTTTTGGACTTGTCTATTTATGGAATGTATGAGAATCAAAACATGTCTGTTCACTGCATGCCACAGCTGTGTTTATAAAAGTCATGAGTGCACAGGCATGTGGCCTTGCCTTCACGCACTCTGAGTACATTGGTCCAGGCCTGAGCCCCCACGCCGCACTTTTAATTATTATTTCTTTCCAATAGTGCTCAGTTCCTTTCCACGTACGTTACCTTTACTGCTTCTCCCAAATTTCTGCAGCTAGTTTTTATTCACCAACATGAATGTGGAGAATGATATCTCATCATTATCTTCAGTTTTCTGGTAATGGACACTAAGCTCTTTTTTGTATTATTGAAAACTCAGTCTGTCCCTACTTTAAAGTTCCTTTCTCTCTGAATTTCCCAACTGAAAGGTATATATCTAAGAATGCAAAGCTCACATGCGAGAGAGAACAGAATGTGTGACGTTTGTCTTTCTGGGTCTGGGTTTCCTCGCTCACAATGACTGTTTCCATTTCTGTCCATTTACTTGTGAATTTCATAAGTTCTCTTTTTAGACAGCTGAAAAATAGTCCATTGTGTAAAAGTACCACACTTTCATTATTCACAGTTGTTGAACACGCTGTCTATTCTCCAGTGTATATTTTTGGTCCTTTTGTTAAAATCTAGATGGCTGTAAACACGTGGACTTAAATCCGGGGCCTCAGTCCTACTCCACTGGTCAATATGCCTGTTTGCCTGTTTTCATGCTGCTTCTTGCTGTTTTCTTTTCTTTTTTTTTTTGACTTTTTGAGACAGGGTCTTCCTGTAGCCCAAGGTGTCCTAGAACTCACTGTGTAGACCAGGCTGGCCTCAGACTCACAGAGATCTGCCTGCCTCTGGCTCCCAAGTGCTGGGACTAAAGGTGTGCCACCATGCCGGGCGCTGGTTTTTTTTTTTAAACTAAGCTCCACAGTATAATCTGAGATCAGGGATGGTAATGCTTCCGGCAGCTCTTTCATAGTTCAGGATTATTTTGGCTCTCCTGGTTTTTCTGTATTTCCATATGAAATTTGAGATTGGTTTTTCATTTTCTGTGAAGAATTATATTGAATTTTGATGAGTATTGCAGTGACTTTGTAGATTGCATTTAGTAAGTAGACTATTTTCACAATATGAATCGTACCAATCCTTGAGCATGGGAGGTCTTTCCATCTTCTGGTATCTTCTTCAATTTCTTCCTTCAATGCCAAAAAGTATTTTATTATACATCCCTTTACTTCCCTGATTAGATTTATTTCAAGAGTTTTTAAATGATTTTTGAGGCTATTGTTAGTGGAAGCACTTTCCTAATCTCTTTCTCGGTGTGTTTCTTGTTGGTATATAAGGAGGCTACTGATTTTTAAGTATTCATTTTATATCCTGCTACTTTGTTGAATGCGTTTATCAGCTCTAGAGTTTTCTGTTGGAGTTTTTAGAGTCTTTTGTGTATAGAATAACATCATCTGCAGGTAAAGATACTTTGAGTGTTTCCTTTTCAGTTTGTATCCGTTTATCTCCTTCATCGGTCTTACTGCTGTAGCTAGGGTCTCCTGTACCATACTAAACAGAAATGGAGAGAGTGGACACCCTTGTCTTGCTCCTGATTCTAGTTGAAGTGCTTTGATTTTCTCTCCACTTAGTAGGATGTTGGGTGTGGACTTGTTGCATGTTGCTTCTATTATGTTGAGCTATGGTTCCTGTATCCCTAGTTTCTCTTGTTGTGAATAGATGTTGGATTTTGTAATAATCATTTTCTGCATCTAATGAGGTGATCATGTGGTTTCTATCATGAGTCTGTTCACGTGGCGGACTGCATTTATCAATTTGTGTATGTTGAACCATCCCTACAACTCTGGGATGAAGCTGACTTGATCATGATGAATAATCTGATGCATTCTTGTTTTTGTTTAGTGAGTATTTGAGGATTTTTACATCTGTGTTCATAAGAGAGATCGGCCTATAATTTCCTTTTTTTGTTGGGTCTTTCTCTGATTTTAGATTCAGAATGATACTAGTTTCATAGATAGAGTTTGGGAGTGTTCCTTCCTTTAATATTTTACAGAATAAGAATAATTTAAGGAGTATTGATTTTAGTTCTTTTTCGAAGGTTTGGTAGAATTCTACATTGTATCCATCTGGTTCTGTGTTCTATTTTGTTGGGAGATTTTTAATTACTGTATTTACCTCATTGGTTGGTATGAGTCTCTTTAAGTTATTTATGTCATTTTGATTTAACTTTGGTACACCATACATATCTAGAAATTTGTCCATTTCAAATTTTCCAGAGCTGAGATGGTGAAAGGAAGTACCCACGAGTCTGGGGGTGTGCACAGATCTCTATGGGGTGATTTTTAAGTATTGAGCTATACAAAATACTTTGTGAGTTATAATACTAAAAATGTAATATGAGATCAACATGAAGGTATTTGAAAGCCATTTGCAGGTCTAGGAATTATACAGTATATTTTAAAAGAGCACAGACTAGGGCCACTGGTGTCATAGAAAAATCCCAGAAAAAATGGGGAGGATGCACAAAAAACATCCATAGCAAGATCTGATGAGAAAATATCTAAATGTGTCTCTGAATATAAAAGTTTGAAAACAATGCAGTGGTGGTAACCAGGTAAGGAAGAAAGGTAACCGAAGGATTGAAGGAAAGTTGAGTACTCTCTTGAAAGCTCAGGGTGGCATTGTGAACGTACTTGTTGAAGCCAGAAGGCAATTATATGCTACAAGAGGTTTGGCATGATGTTGCTGAAGGACTGTACTCCCTGCCTCTCAAAGCCAACAAGCCAAGGTTGCATTCCCAAACAAAGCCTGCTCTGCAGAGAGACTGCTGAGACTTGGATTTATACTGTAACAGTACAGGACCAGGAAGAGCAGGCCGAACAGAAATGAGAAGGGAGAAACACCAGGCGATGTCTACAAGCATGAGACACTGCCATTGGCCCTTTTACAGACACAAGGAAAGTGTGGAGCTAGAAAGCCCTCTGGCTTAGGAAAATTAAAGCACATAAAAGCATGCATAGGAAAATGCTGTTTCATGTCCATACAAAGGTATTAAGAAAAAAGTCAGGGGAGAAGGTGAGGAACTTCATAACAGACCTATAGACAGAATCATAGCAACAAAAAGCTGAAATCTACAATGTCAAATGATCTAAAATACAGTAAGAAATATGGAATGTGTGAGGCCAACGGGGACACACAGCTGTAGTCCCAGCACTCCGGACACACAGGGAAGAAGGTTAGGAGTTCAAGACACTGTTTAAACCAGGTTCCCCATCCAGTAAAATAGAAAAACATGTTACAATCAGGAAAAGCTCATGTATAATGACTGACATTATAATGAAAGAAAAATATTTCAGAAATCAATGTAAAACTAGGAAAGCATAAAATGGAATTAAGGTCATGTATAATTTCTCATGATAAGTAAAAAAATAAATGGGAATAGTAAGGTGCAGTCTTAAAGAGAGCTAACCAGTGTAGGAGGTATCCACTGGACCACCATACATATAGCTCATACAGTAGAGCTATAAAAGGAAATGCACATTAATAATAAAAGCTTAAGCAATTCAAACCACCTGAGAATGATCAACACTGGGCTGAACTTAGTAAAATATGACAATATGTCTTAAAAATGTTCTGTGAGGGGTGAGGAGATGGCTAAGTGGTTAAGAGAATGTGTTGCTCTTGCAGAGGACCTGAGTTCAGTTCCCAGCACTCACATCAGGCAGCTTACAACCACTTGAACTCCAGCTCCAGGGAATCTTATGCCCTCTCCTGGCCTCCACAGGCACCTGTACACATGTATGCACATAAATTCATGCAGGCACATTAATATGCACACAAACAAATCCTTACAAAATATTCTTTAAAGTACTTTTAAGACAGAAATCTTTATTTTAAATGAAAATCCTTAATAGAAGAACTATAGTAATGAAATGAACAGGAAAAAAATCAAGTGTATTTTATCTAGCTATATTTTCCATATAAAAGTAAAATTCATAGTTATCAGAATGAAAACTATGGTCCATGAGCATTTTATAATGGACTTTCTAGAGAATGTGCCTTAGATAGCCAAAGTAATTGGGAGGATATAGATTAAAATGTGTAAGTGATAGCATATATGTGTGTGTGTGTGTGTATGTATGTGTGTGTAACCCCCAGTATAATGGACAATGATTTAGAAAGGAGAAATTTCAGCTAACACACAGTTTCTTAAACTGTGGGTTTAAACACCATATCAGGTTATATAGAGTTCATTTTATCTTATTTTTAATTTTTAAGATTATTGCTTATTTTAGTTCACTGGGTACGTGCACGTGCCTGAGTTTATGTGTGTGCTCCACTTGTGTTCAAGTGACTGTGGAGGCCAGAGCAGAGTACCAGAGCCCCGGGAGCTGAAGTTATTATAAGAGGTTGTGAACTGCCCAGTGTGGATGTTGGGAATTGAACCCTGGCCCTCTGCCAGTGCAAGTGCTCTTAACTGATGAACGAGCTCTCCAGCCCTGAGTTTGTTTTAAAAGTACACAAACACCAGGACTGCCAGTGTTCTACTTAAAATCCTCAGGAAAAGAATGCTAAGAAAAGCTACAGAGATTATCAAGCACAAAATCTGATGAAAAGATATTTTAATCTAACTTTCAATGAAATCCCAGTGTAGGGTTGTGAGCTGAGGGTGGGGTTTGCAAAACATGTGACAATAGCAAAATGGTTCTGAGCATGTGGGAACCAGATGTTAATTCCAGATCAGATGTCTGGGTGGTCCGAGTGTTTACAGCGGTGCTCACCAGTGTCGTATCTCAGGATTTTCCTGCTGCCTCAGTTCTGAACACACAGCGCGTGCACGTTGCCCTGCACACACCTTCACCCCAGTGGATGAACAGTGCCTGAAACACCACGGCTCAGATTCAACACTATTGCTATGTGTTACAAACCGCAGTGTTAGCACTGCTACCCACAAACGTTTCCTGTTTTTTACAGAAAGACAGTGACTTAATTATGGAAAACTAAGACTTTCAGTATTTTTCTACCATTAGGTCATCAGCACATATCAGATTAGTGCTTCTTTGGATCCCATTGTGTTAGAATGATTGTTTTTAAAATTAGCTGTTTGAGTTGCTGACTTGATTTTATAATAATGAATGCTCTATGAATTTTGGCTTGGAATTAGGATAGAATTTCCAATAATTTCTGCAATGTTCCTAAACTTACTTCAGCTATTTGAGACTATATATTTACGTGAAGTAACATTCTTACCATTAAAAATCATAAAATCAATATATGGAACAACTCTGAAAATTGTTGAAGATGCCTCGTGTCTTACAGTATCAAACATTCAACCAAGATTTAATTCTTTGTAGGAATATAAGCAATCACATACAACTCATTAGTATGTAAATTTGCTTTTGTTTTTAATAAATGGTAAATTTATTCATATACCTAAGAATTGTTTAAATATAAATGTCTTTATTATGGATCATCAGTGGCATCATGCACGCTTGATTTGCCTGCCTGCTTTTTATACAAATGTAACTAGTTTATGTAAAAATTCTTAAGTGAAAAAGATCACGAGTGGAAAAATTTAAGAATTTGTGGTGCATCAGAGAAGCAAACATTGACAAGACGGGTAGTTGGATTATCAAAAAATAAGAGGCTGAGGGAAATGCAGCATATTATATAATAGGAATTGCCATGCATGGTAGAAATGTGTTTGTTAGGTGCTATAATATAGGTCAGAATGAGGGAAGAAAACTTTATTTGCTAATCTCAACATTGTGTTAAATAAAGCGCCAATATAAAATAATCTGTGTAAGGATATAGGGCAGGATTAACACTAAGCATGAGGCCACCATCCAAACCGTTGTGAGGCAAAGCATGCATTCAGTGCACTTACAGCATGGCGTTCTAGTTAAAGGTCGATGTTGCCTACTTATTGTCTCAAAAATGATGAGAAGATAAACTGTGAAAACATCAATTATCTTTTAAAACAGAAAGCTGATAAAATGGACACAGAGCTGCTAATTCTTTAGGCCTCCCATGGACTCGTGGAAATATTTTTATTTAATTGGAAGCGTATAACTTTTAATTAATAGTTAGCATACTGAAGTTTATAAGTTGAGCATGTACTGGGAGGCATTAGACAGGGAATAGTTTAAGTGTTGTTGGTCACACTAATTTGATAATCACCCCTTTTATGTTACATTCAGTTATAAGAACTACAAAATAAAAACTCACATGTGTATTAGTAGGTCTTATTTTATTTCCCTGAATATGATATAGGATAAAATGTATGAATAATTAGAAGATATTTTAATGCTCATGTCCCCAGTGGCCTTGATATTTGGAGAATGTGTTAGAAGAGATTGTGTGAAAGTTTGTAATCCTGGCTAAAAAGTCAAAGGTGAGTCTGGCGAGGAGGCTCATTCTTACCATCTCAGCCTTTGCAAGGCTGAAGGAGAATTGTTATGAGTTTGAGATCAGCCTTGGCTACAAAGTGAGTTCCAGTTCAGCCTGAGTTACAGAGTAAGAACCTGTCTCAGTAAAACACCAACAAACCAAAGAAAGAAAGAAAGATTAGCAACATGAACTCTTAATTTATTATATCACTAAACTAAACTTTTCTCGTTCTAGTTGATGAAAAGACATGAAAAAAAGAAACCAAATAACCAGGCGCAGTGGCATTTAGGTGAGGGTGAGGCATGAGCATCACTAGTTCTGCCTGGGCTCCACAGCAAGATGCCGTCTAACCTGTGCACTCTCCAAAGTGGGAATTTAGAAGCCGGGAGTAGGTTCAGTGACCCATTCCCAGACTGTGATCCCATTGTAAAGAATTTAGAGAATGACTGGTTGCAGGTCTAGGGCAGTAAATATTTGAGGATGATTCAAATAATTCAAAAGACAAATTTTAAAATTCAGTTTAGACAATGTGTGAATCATGACTAATAATAGATATAAAAGCATAAAAACTTCTAAGTATGTTGAATATATAATATGAAAATCACACAAAACATAGGCATTGGAGAATCATGACAATTTATTGCTAAGACTGTTGTGTAAAAGAAAGGGGCGTTCCTGTCCTTTCTCTTCCTGTGGGAACTGTACCATATGAGAAGTAGCTGAGGGCGATATTTCTTTTTTTAATGTAGACACTGTTGTAGGTGTCCAGGCCAATCTGTGCACATTCCATCCAATGCTTTTTTCTAAAGATGTGATGATGTCAAATTCTGAGGATCAATAGATGCTAATACCACAGAACGAGGTGAAACAAGATGTGCATACTGTTGACAAAAGAAGCTGACATAATCTCAGGGTGATGTGATGTCAAAAACTAAATCAAAGCAAAAGCACTTGAGAGTTTGGTCAAGACTCTATTTTCTAATTTAGTTTAATTCTTTTGGATTTTATGTGTATGAATGTTTTGCCACCAGAGATCAGAAGAGGGTATTAGAATCCCTGGAGCTAGAGTTACAGGTGGTTTTGAGCTGCCCAGTGTGGGTGCTAGGAACTGAATCTGGTTCCTCCATAAGAAATCAGCAAATACTCTTAACTACTGAACCATCTCTCTAGCCCCTGACCCAGACTCTAATTACAACTACAAGGTCAAGGAAAAGCAAGAGAATCATATGAAACAATGTTATGGCTATATATTTTCTTCAACAAAGAAATTCCAGAGAGAGAGAGAGAGAGAGAGAGAGAGAGAACATAGACAGACACACGAGATAGAGATAGAGAGAGGACATAGACAGACACACAAGAGATAGAGATAGAGAGACAGAGACATACACAGAGAACACTAGAGAGAAAAAAGAGACTTAAATCTATCAAACGTTTTAACCATTTGGATATTACTTAGAGCCTGGCTCAAATAAGCCATAAATATAAACTAGAAGATCTTTGACATTTGTGAGGCAACTGGAAATTTGAACTGTCCGCACAGTTGTGATGATGTTATTAAATCTGTAGATGCTGTCATGATAACAGGGCTGTGTTAACATGAGAGCTCTAATAGTTTAGAGATATTTAACAATTTGACAGGAGAAATTGTATGATGTTTGCTGTATGATTTTAAAATAGAGGATGGGGAACATGGCTGGGGTCTAAGATGAAGCAAATTTGGCCATGAGTTGATAACCCCTGGTTGGTGACCCAGCAGGTTCATGCTGTTGTGCTGTCTGCTCATGTGTGACATCTTAAGATCCATGATAGTTAAAATAGACACAATGATGCTACATACAGATGTCAATTTGGGGTACAGCAGAGGTCAGCAAAATCAAGAGTGAAAACAGCTTATTTTGTCTTTTTCACAGGATATTTCCTGGGGAATTAGTTTTATAATTTCAAAATTCTCCTTAATTCGTATATATGTGGGTGCTTAGGTGCGGCTGCCACCAGCTGCAGTCACCCCTCCACTCTTCCTGTGCTGTCTCCGGGCACCGCTCCTCTGCTCCCACAGGCGCTGCCCTTGCAATCATCGCTACTTCTTTATGGTTCTGGACCCCAGGGCTGGTGAGGAGACTGTGTCAGTGGAGCCGCATTCAGACACAGGAGACCAGGTTTGGTGACACAGATCTAGTTCATTGCGGAAGGGCACAAGCTTATATAAGGGTTGGGGGTCCAATCAAGAAGTTACAACTCAGATCTTTCACAAGGCTGTGTCCTATCATGACATCGCGAGTCAGATACCTTATTAGTGTGATAGGTTTAAGGTTACTTAGGTTCTGGTTTCCTGTACCGGGCCTGGATTCCTGGGAACCACTTGACCCAGGATGTTGCAATATCTAACTGTTGCAATTTGGAATCTCAAGGGTGGTGATTAGGGAGTGGCAGCTCTAGGCATCAGTCTCATGATCTGCCAATGGGAGCAAATGTCACAAGGCTTTCCTTGTGGCTCCAGCAGTCAGGCAGTTGTCTCGGGCCTGTTGTATGGCGGTCAATAAGACTTTCATCCTAGGCTCAAGCCTGTCTCCCACACTTAGGCACAAGGTGTGCCACAGTGTAAGTACAAAGGTTGGGACAGTTTGTGAGAGTTGGTTGTCTCTGTCCACTCTAGGTCCCCGTCGTCAGACCTGCCTGTGCGTTCCTTCACCCCTGAGCCATCTCATCAGCCCTCTTTAGTCCACTTTTTCCAAGAAACTATTTTCTTATTTTTTTAGTCTGTATTTTCTTGGAGCCTTCCATCTTTTCTCATGAGATGTCAATCACACAATCTCATTTATTCATTTTTTTTTGTTTTTTGGGGGGTTTTTTTTGGTCTGTCATTCACAGAACCTGCCAGTTTTTCTGTGTGTTTATTCTAAGAGGACATATTCTTCCCCTAGGTCCATCTTTAGCTTGTTCTTTAATTGCATTTCTTTCAGTACCTGCTAGCTCAAAGGTGGTTGTGAGCAGGCTCAGAGGCCAAAATAGCTGTGGAATCCGTGGCCAAGTTCTGTCAGAGTTATTTATTTGAACACTGTAAGATCAGTTTGTTATGGGCTTGGTTAGATCAGTGTATTTGAATTGCACTAGGCGTGCACTGTGTTTTAAATATACCCTTGACATCTAGCTACAGCACCATGCACTGCCCTGTTCTGCTAAACACCTGCTTTAGAGCAGCCGTCCCACCCAAACTTTACATGGTTCTGGCATGGAGAGCACATATCACTGTGCTATAAATGACAGGCCTGAGAGGGTCCTCTGTCATGGGGAGGTCTCCTAGAATTTTAAAAGGGTAAGTTGACGTCTTCAGGAATACATGGGATTGTAAACTAGAATGTTTTAGAAGATGGCTCCACTTTCCTGAGCCCAGTGTGCTGGCAGCCAGGAAAATAATTAATCCTAGAAAACAGAGACAGTGGTGCTGCCATTTATTAAGTTTTCTAACAAGGTCAGTGGTAAGTTTTCCCTTAGGGTTTAGTGCCAACTTCATTCTTCAGTGGTGAGTTTTTTATTTTTTAAATTCAATTTTGCTCTATTGAAACATTTTCAAATTCAGAATAAAAGTATCAGAAAATTAGATTTCTTTTGTGGCACCAAACAATGAATTTAACCATTTTCTAATATGTGACACATATTTCCTCCCAGTTGGGACCTCTAATCATTTTACCCCAGCACCTACCCTCTCTGATGACAGTGGCAATTTGATTCTTGCCAAGGTCATCAACATGTTTCCCGGGTATTCCCGAGGCAGTAAGTCCAGAAAAGGTCACCGGTCAGCTTTCCCTAGGATACAAAACCCTGGGTAAGAACAGTGGCACTCTAGTCCTGAAGGACAGTGGTGCTGATGCTTGGTCTATGCAGAAGCCAACAGCCGCCCCCCAGACTTCCGTACGTCAACACAAGTGAATTCTTTCTGAACTTCATAGAATTATTTTTCTCCTTGATTGAATACATGGATTTCTGCCACAAACTTAATTAAAAGTGAAATGTTTCTGTAACCAACTAGGCTGTGATATTTAAACTACAAAGATTCCTGTTTAAAAGTAATTGCTGGTGTGTTTCCAAGGTTATGGAGGGGAATAAAGTGGAACTTTAAATGGCAGGCTTGTGAGAAGAGGTCAAATGTAGCCATAGGCTAATGGAATCTAAAGTTTTAAGGCTTTTGTGCTTCACCCAACTCCAAAACTATTGTTTTTAAGAGGGTTCTAAAGTTGGCAATCAAAATTCTCTCACCTCTCAGTGAAAATACGGATTTAATGTGAAATAGAAGCATTCTTGAGCGAACTGGGATACACTTTAGAGCTGTTGAGCCTGACTGCAAATCTGGCGGAGACACAAGGAAATGCTCTGGAGAGGTTTCTGAGTAGCACTTGACCCTCACTCATAGCTCCTTGACCTCCACCATAAAACATACAAATATTTCAAAAAAGTCTCTAATGGCCTAATGAGTTTCTTCATTTTCCACAAGGCTTTGGATGTCTGTGTGTCTTCTGTTAGCGGAATCTCTTCATGGTAAGGGTAGTTAGAGCCTCTGCTTGCTGGTCAAGGACAGGAGAAAGTCTGTGCCACCTGTTGCTTCACAGAACAGTGGCAGTGGACAGGAGAGGTGACATGGATACTTCTGTTCCTGGTGCCAAATCGCTGATCACCAGCACCCTGAAGACATGGGCTTTAGAAATTCAACCACAGATATGGATCTACCTTTTTGAAAGACTGTCAGTCCTAACTTTTGTCCTCTGGATTTGTTCAGACATGATACAACCCCCTTGACATCTTGACATGGAATAAAATGGCCTTTATAATTTAATTTCCTTTTTTGTTGTTATTTGGGTTTCTGAGTACAGATTTCAGCATAGAAAACAAAATTTCCACCAGCATCATCCAAAGAGGGACCAAGCTCCTTCTGTTGGTGAGGTGGTTACTGTCAATGGAAGAGCACACTAAGGACGTACAAATGGACATTCACCCAAGAAACTCATGGCACAGCCAGACATCCAGCATGTGCACCTCCTCCACCCTCTTCTAGAGCCGTGCAGACAGCTTTTCCATGTGCACCATCCTCGTACTTACAAAACTCATGTGAAGATGAAGTCAGATAGTATTCAATGATGAAAAATCACAGAATTCATACAACATAGGCTACTTTTGCAGTTAAAGATTGGTTTATAATAAGTCATTACCTGGAGACAAGAGGTGTTCCATCTTGTGAGTTGTGCATATAAAACTGGGTGCATGGCTTGATCTGCACAAGTCAGGAATGAATGTTTGCTCCCAGTCTCACGGCCTCTGTTCCTAATCTAGTTTTGACTATCATCATGGGAGAAATGAACCTTAGGTTTCTTCCAACCTTGAGATTTTAAAATTTGCTAATAAGAGTTGTCATTTGCCAACTGTTGGTGAACCCATTACCCAATCATCCAGCTCAGAATGGAACCTAGACAGTAGAGGTGGGTAGGAAGTGTGGAGGAGTATGTTTATTTCCAGAATCAACGTGCTTTCTCTTCAACATACCAGCTAAGCGCTCAGAAGAGAACGCCTCTGTCAAATCTGTAAGGAGAGTCCTTTATCACAGCGGCAACTTCTTTTCCTTCCCATCAACTTTGTGTCATAAAAGGCAAGTGAATTGTGTTGATGTTCTCCGTTATGACGCACGCTGGCATGATGGATAGGACGCAACTTTCATGCTGCTCAAATAGAGAAAGCAACGGCTCCAAGGAGCCAGCAGAGAATGTCAGACACAGAGGACTTCAGAGTCTCCTCAAGGACCGGAAACACGGTCCCCTCACCGCAGGAAGTTCTCCGGTTTCTTAATGAAAAATGAGTTCCCCTCCCTTTCCAGGAGGCGTCCTCTGCAGATAACTGGAATGTCCTCTACGAAGAAAGCACAAGGGACAGTCGGGAGAAATTGAGAAGGAAGGAGCATAATGTGCTGGGATCCCAGCAGGGTCACTGGCTGATAGCAATGCCCAGAGGAATCAGAAACCAAAAGTTAGTCCAACTGGAGGCGAGCAGGCTAACAGCGAGGAGAGCCGGCTAACAACAGGGCTCCCAAGAAAACAGGCGAAGCAGGTGTCCAGGAAGACTCACTGGCTGCTGCTGACGCCACACTGTGAGCTTGTGAAGGTCTGCTCCTGAGCTGGTGGAAAGCACTCACTGGCTGCTGCTGATGCCACACTGTGAGCTTGTGAAGGTCTGCTCCTGAACTGGTGGAAAGCACTCACTGGCTGCTGCTGACGCCACACTGTGAGCTTGTGAAGGTCTGCTCCTGAGCTGGTGGAAAGCACTCACTGGCTGCTGCTGACGCCACACTGTGAGCTTGTGAAGGTCTGCTCTTGAACTGGTGGAAAGCACTCAATTGGTAGGTCAGATTTTAAAATAAAAATTCATCTGTAACTCCAAAAAATTAAAATTGACTATTGAACCATGTGAAAAAAAGTTGCTGATCCTCCTGTAAATAATGAAGCAGTTTTCCGTTGGAGCACATATCCCCCCTTATATTATGTCAAGGTAAGGAAGGGACTTGAGGTGTTGCCGTGTTTCCCTCTGACACCAACCCTCAGGAGAATGAAGCAAGAGGATCAAGAGTTTGAGGCCAGCCTGTGCTGCGTAGTAAGACCAAGACAAAAAAATAAAAGGTTTTAGAAACTAGATAGATTAAAGTTCATATTTTAACTCTACCAATTAATAACTGTGTCATTTAGGCAAGTTCAACAAGCTTCTTGAATTCATTTATAAAACATATTATTAAATAAACATAATACTCATATGGCTAATATGAGCAGAAACTAAAATGGTTGTAACGAATCTAGTTGAATTCTTAAGTACAATGTGGTAAGAGGTTTAAAGAACATTATTTATTATTGATCATTTTTTATCAGAATATGAGAATTTTCTGTGAGCATTCTTTCCTCAGAGCCAAGACTCCTTAAAAGTTCATAACTTTAAATCACTGGGGCTCTCATCAAAAGAGTGGAAATCATTTGAGTTGCCTGCAAAGACATCTGGGACAGTAAAGACCAGCCTAGAGTCTCGGCCAGCACAACTAACTGGAGATTAGTGCTTAGAAAGCTGGTCTAATGGATCTGGAAAACTCTCATCTCTCTGGCTCTCAATTACTTTATCGCTAAACTGCAATGTGGATTAGAGACAGAGCTCTGTGGAAACTCAAAGGCTTTGAACTTCTCTTCCCCAACATCTCCCAGTTGAGGGAATAAAGTTTAGATATGGAGAAAAGATGACAGGAAATTGTGGTCTCATCGAGGGAATTTTTTTTCTTTTGGGGGGATATATCATTATTATTTTATACTTTTATACTTTCAAACACGGATTCCCTGAGGTAGAAAATGATGCCTGATAAATTTCTTCCTATCCACTCACTTTGCCTCTTGTGGAGTTAATGATACTCTGAACACAGTGGCACTTAATTAATAGACGATAACGATGGAAATAATTCTTTAATGATTATTGTCTTTAGCTCTTCCTCCCTCGTAGGGTCCCTAGGAAGCAGAGTCAGGATAATTGCTTTGGTTTTACAGGTGAGAAATCCGCAGCCTGGGGAGGGTAGAATGGCATGCCTAACCTCTGTTTGTTAGTCATTAGCAGAGTTGGGAACAGAATCCAGCACACTGAGTCCTAGGATTTTGTTCAAACAAAATGATAACCAGTCTGCCAAGATACTAGGTGCCTGGGGGGAAACAGGCTCCTCTGAATGGACCAGAGGCATTTTACTGCCAGCCCAACACATTAAGCAGAAAGGGCCTCTAGGGAGACATCAATTTTTTACACATTAATCTATTTTCTCCCAATCTGTGATGGATGACATGTACAAAAACAGTCCTCAAAGTTCTAGATGCCTTGTTAGCCTGGCCTTGGGATTCCTGAGTGACACAGATGTACATAAATAACAGCCCTAGCATGAGGTCACTGAGGTTACAGCGTGACTGAGAATTTAGATTGCACAAATGGCATGATGCATTTCATTCCCTATCCAAAAGATGTGCATTGGATGCTCGCTCCCTGGCAGACACTGTCCTACCATTAGCGACCCAGCCACACAACACACACCAAAGATCCTCTCAGATGGTCTTCACAGCCTGGGAATGGGTGGAAAGTGAATAAACACACGATCCAAGGACGGTGACAATTTATGCAAACAAAGCAACAGCACAAAAATGGGTCTTGGAAAAGAAAATGTGAAAATTTTAGGGAGTTTACAATGTTCATGTACAGTTGTCAGGGAAGATCTTCCTAGGGCAGGGATGATACCTATCTGACAGGAAATGTAAAGTAAGTTAGAGCTTATTGCTAGAAGCAGAGTAACAAGAGGATGTCCTCCCCTCCAGAGCCTTGAGATGACACAAGCTTAGTGTGTGCATGGAACAGCAAACTGCCAGGATGTACGGGGCACGGAGGGGGAGGAGAGTCAGGAAATCATAGCCAAGCAGGCACACAGGCCGTGCAGAGGACTTCGAATCCCAATCCAAGCAGGTAGCAGATGCATTATAAACATTGAGACAGAGACAGCATGTCCTGACTTTGGTTTTATAATAGCTCCCCAGGGAGGAATGGAGAATGGACCCAGGGAACACCAAGGAGGACAGGAGCTCATCCAGAGGGCACTGCAGCTGCTGAGATGTGAGACTGTGGCGTGCTTATGAAGGAAAGGAAACTCTCGAGGTGGAACATCCTTCTCTACGTTAACCTTGGTGTGTCAGCGGCTAGTCTAGCTGAACTGTCCTGGCTTAATCTTAGTATGTCCACTAGTCCTAACTGAATTTCTCTCTTGGCTTAATCTTGTTGGACTCAGGACAGGGTGCCTGAAGGCCAGAAGCACCTCTTCAGATGACTGGATAAAATGCGGTTGGATCTGTGATGCTGCCAGACTGACCTTGAGATGACCCCAGCCTCAATAATAATATATGTGTGCTAACTGGCCTGCCCCAGCACCAGGAGAGTTGATGATTAGGACAATTATGGTGAGAAGAATCGAAGGAGTGCTGACAGAATTCTCAGAAAAGGACACGACTATTCGACCCTCTGTTGGCCTGTCCCTTCTCCCCACGTCTTTGTCCTTCTAGGGTTGAGGAATAGATTTACAAGTTCATCTTCCAGTCTATTCTTGGCTAAGGGTTAAGCCTCCTTTGCTGTTCAAGCACCCTTGGTCTCATTATTATTTCGATAATTTCAATATGGATAAAGGACCCAAGTTAGGATAAAAATATGGTACCAATTAAAAAAGAAAACCAAGGTATTTCTTATTGATCAAAAGAAAGAGACGCTGGGTGTGGTGGCGCACGCCTTTAATCCCAGCACTTGGGAGGCAGAGGCAGGCAGATCTCTGTAAGTTCAAGGCCACCCTGGTCTACATAGTGAGTTCCAGGACAGCTGGGGCTACAGGGAGACCCTGTCTCAAAAAGTCCGAAAGGAAAAAAAAAAGAGAGGAGTCAAAAGATATATCCAGGTTTTTGGCTTGGTATCTAAGTGAGAAATTATGAAATTTACTGAAATAGAAACCCCAGATGAGGAAAAGTTGTAGGAGGATGTAATATCTCAACTTTGCACAAATTAAACTTTAAATTTTTTTTTTTTAAACTTGTTAAAGCTGTCCTGTAGGTGGTAGGATTTGTGAGTTTGCGGTTGAGGGGACAAGTTAGGACTAAAACACTTTCAGAATGATTAGTATATAGAGGGATTAACCTGCACATTTAGAAAGCACCAGGGATTGAACTCTGGAGTTCTGGGACATTGGGACACTGTGGGTTGTGTGAGTCTAAGATCCCAGGGGACAACTGATGGATGTTTTCAGAGAGGAGTGTAATGGCCAGGGACAAATGTTGTGCCAGCATTTTAAAGAAGTATTGGAAAAAGGCAGAGAAGTTTTGATTGAGATTTCCTAAATGAAGGATCAGAAAATACATCAGTCACTGGAGTGTGACTTCAGGTGAAGAGTGATGCTTATTTTTTAATTTGTATGTGTGTGTGCACATGCACGCATGTGTGCACATAGGCATGTGAGTGCCTGAGGATAGAGGAAGGCATTGGATCACCTGAAGCTAGAAATTCAGGTGGCTGCGCGTGTCCTGATGTGGACGCTGGGGATCAAATGCGGCCTTTTGAAGAGCGGGAAGCACTCGACCCCTGAGTCATTCTGCCAGGAGCGACTTTTTTACATTTTTTTTTTTTTTGCAAATCTCTTACAATATATTTTGATCAAACTGAGACCCCTCCCCTTAGATCCCTATTACTGCACCCCACTGGGTTTCATGTACTGTTTCATGCATACATAAGGCCTACTGAGTCACATTTGTGTTCCCAAATGTCCTTAGGTGTGCATCCATCCATTGGAGCCTGGTTAACCTACCCAGTGTCACACCTTAAGTAAAACCAACCCTCCCTCTCCCAGGACTTACTGATTGCCAGTAGTTCCTCAGCTAAGTTGGGGCATCTTATGTATTTTACTACTTCTATGCTGGGATTTTGTCTGACGAGACTGCATAAGTCTTATGAATGGCTTTGCCATTGCTGTAAACTCATAGGAGAAACTTCCCAGATGTCTTGAAAACTTTGTTTCTTTGTGGTCATCAACCACCTTTGGCTCTTAAAATCTTCCTGCCCCCTCTTCCACACTGGTCCCAGAGCCGTGGGTGGTGGAAGTTTGATATAAGTGCCCCATTCAGAAAGAAGCACTCCGTAATCGCTTCTTCTCTGCACTTTGGCCAGATGTCACCTTCCGGATTAATCACCATCTGTTGCTTGAGGACTTTTCTCTGGTAAGAGTTGAGGGACGCATGCATTACTATTCTATCTGCCCTCCATTCTGCTATGTCCTTGAAGTTTAGGTGTAGAGGTTACATTTTAGATGTCACTTAGGGCTGGGAGCCTCACAGATAATCTACAAGTATCTGTTGTGGAGCTTTGTATTAGTCTCCATCTATTGCAAAAAGAAGATTCTTTGTGAATGGTGGGGGGTGGACACATTTATCTGTAGATATGAGGATATATATTTAGAATATAGTAAGAAATTACATTAGTTTAGGGATGTAAAAAAAGCAGGTTTTTCTTTACAATCTATGACCTCTCCAGCCATGTGTATTTGGCTGTGTTTTGAGTACCACACATGAGTTTCTTCCTATTGAGTGGGCCTTAAGTTCAATTATACAGCTATTGATTACTTCCAAAGTAAACATGCCACCACTGTACTGGTGGAGACGTTTTGCTGTGCTGGTCATCGTTGCAGTTCCTGGACCTCACAGCTGGAAGAAACCATTGATTGGTTTTCTCCTTTGGCAGTTTTCAGAGTAGCTTATGATACTGTGGGCCCTAGTCTTCAGGGATGATGTTTCCAGATCAGGTTCAGCATGATTGCTCCAAGTCTGTGTCTGAAGTATGTCCTGTCTTCAGTAATAGTAACTTATCTTTAAGCTCTGGGAGGCAGTCAAGGGCTGTGGCAGTAACCTGTGTTCTTTGGGTGGCTTGCCTTGCCTGACAAATTGAAGGGAACTGTGTTTTTTTTATATTCTATAACCTTCAGCCGTGTTACACACACACACACACACACACACACACACACACACACACACACGTATTTTTCAGTAGGCTTTTGAGCTAATACATTTCCCTCTGGTTTCTAATACCACTTAAATATTATCTTTCTTCTCTCTCCCATCTTCCGTCCCCAGGTAGAGGACCCTTGTCTTTCCCATTTCTCCCTTGAGAACACCCATCTCCTACTCTCCTCCTCTGTGGAGCTCTTTCTTCCCCTTTACCTCCATGATTTCCTTCCAGTTTCCTGGCTCCTGCAGTGACGTCAGGATATACACTCACATCTAAGGATCTGGAGCTAGGATTCACAAATGAGAGAGAACATACATCACTTGTTTTCTGATCTGTTACTTCACTTAATAAACAGGTTTTGGCTCTGCTCATTTACCTGCAAATTTCATTTTCTTTCCTGCTGAATAGAACTTCATTGTGTAAATGTATCACATTTTCCCTATCCATTCATTGGTTGTGGGATATTGAGGTTGTTTTCATTGTCTGACTGTTGTGAAGACAGCAGCAGCCAACATGGATGTGCACGTATCTCTGTAGTAGGTGGACTGACGGAACGGAATGGAAGACCCAAGCATGAATACATGCAATTTCATTTGACAAATATTGACAGAGGAGCCTAGAACACATACTGGAGCACAGGCAGCATCTTCAACAAACGGTGCCGGAACAACTGGATGTCCATGTGTAGATGAATGTAATTAGACCCTTATCTATCACCCTGTACAAAAGTCAGTCCAAGTGCATCAAAGACTTGAATGTGAACCCTGAAACTCCGAAACTGCTAGAAGGAAACATAGGCGGCACCTCCGAGATATAGATGCAGGAGAGGGCTTTCTAAATCAGACTTCAGTCACTCAGGGATTAAGGTCAGTGACTGACAAGTAGGACTTCACTAAACTAACGAGCTGTGCAGCAAAAGAAACAACCTACTGGGCGCCTGGGGTCTGAGACACTTAGCGGGGAAATCTGGCAGCTCTCTGGAACTGTTCTGCTGAGCGGGACTGGGGTCTCCTCTCTGGCTTCTCACAGCTTTTCTTCTTCTTGGGTCTGCTGTCTCTGAAATCTGTTACCCCCCACCCCGACCAGCCTTCCTACATGATAACCGCATTTAAATCATCTCTACCCTTCCCCCTGAAGTCTTCCCATGACCCCTCCATTCCCTCTCAACTTTGTGGCCTCTTGTTTAATTGCTGCTGTTACACACACACATATGCACAGATGGAACTGGAAAGCCCATGGCGCAGCGCCCTGAGATCTGGGACTCAGTGGGCTGCTCGGGAGCCAGGAGCCGGGGGCCGCTTTAGGTCTCCTGGGAGGGCAACGGAGAGCTGCTGCCATCACTCTCTTCAGGGCCACTACTCTCTGCCGACTCTGCTAAGACTTTAGCACCTTATCCCGCAGTGCAGAAGTACAAAAGAAAAGACCACTGGAGAGAAGCCTTGATGGGGCCTCGTGTTACAGCCCAGGGCAGGCAGCCGCACAGCGTCTGGTTCACTGAGCGAGCCTGCGCAGCCTGCTGAAATGGGCCAAGAAAGGGCATTTGGACCATTCACAGCCCTCTGTTTGACCAATCATAGCCTTGGACCAGTTCTAGTCGTTAAAGCTTGTGTTTGGGGACCATTTGTGGCCACTGCTCATCTGGAGTCTGTCCACCAGGAGGTGTTTCCCAGGTGGCCAAGGTGGGAATGGTTCCTCCAGGCTTGTGATGACGAAAATTCTGTTTACAAGTTTCAAACAGTTCTGGCTGGACCGTGCCTGCAGGAGGCGTGCCTGCATAGACCAACCACGCAGGTCTTTGGCACAGTGGTTTCAGAGCTTTCCTGGGGTGTTCAAGATGGCGGGAACAGGCATGAGTGTGGTCCTGCTGACTGTTTGGTCAATATTCCTACGGCTCCAGACAGCACAGGCAGCAAGAGAATCCAACAGCTTCTAACTAGAGAATCGATTGCTCCACCCCAGTGTTTGCTTATTTACAGGAAAATGACCACAAGAGAAGTAATTACAGTAAACTTGAAGAACTTCTTATTAGCTACAACAGCAACTCCAACTGATTATAACAGCATTTTAAAAAAGCTTTACACTTGCCAAGCGCCCAGGGGGACGGGGGCTGCCTGGTGTGTGTCAGTTTCAGAATTCGTGGGGTACCGTTGCCGGAAGAATTAGGAGCACGGTACCAGAAAGCAGAAGTTGGAGACAAAGTGATGATGCACCAGATGATTCCGACTGAGCCCCTGTTGGTTGGCAAGACCCTGGGCAGAGTCGGTGGGGGATCTTGTCTGTGTAACTGTTGCTTATTCCTTGATCTCTGTAGAGAACACATTTAGTTCTGTTTTTATTTTCACAGTGACTCTTCAAAATGTATGTGTCTGGAAGAAAACTGTCGCTAAGGCGTCTCTATTTTTAGATTGTTTAGCCCTTCTATGCCCAGAGCAGGTTTTGAAGGGAGAGAGAAAAGTCGAAGGGACCTGCCCTGGAGTGGAGGCTGTGGTAGGCTGACTTTGGAGTTATAGGTACAAGGAAGGGGGTGAAGGCTGACACAGACAAAGGCATGATGGCAGGCATGGAGGAAACATGAGAACATGGAAGGAGCTCCTGACCATCATTGTGTTCTCAGCAACACGAGGAAAAGGTCCAAGGAGGGAGTGAACTAGATGGAGAAATGGGGAGAGAGCACTAGGGTGCCTGGAGCTGAGTGGCCAGGGTACCCTGGAGGAACACAGTGCTGAATGAGGAGATCTTGCAGAGGGGAATCACCCGGTAGATGGGCTTGCATGGCTGTGGGCACTCAGATAGGCTGAGAACACTGCACCTGTTCAGTTCATGACTGGCCACTTCAGCAGTCTCCATCTGGCCTGAAGGCCTGAAGGATTCTCAGAGAGCCCCTAGTTGCTTGTTGACACTGGAAGACCAAGGGAACTGGGCTCCAGCAATAGCAAAAGACGGCAGCACCAGTGGCAGCGGGGTGCATGCACTCACCAGCCAGGCAGGGCAACAAATAGCACTGCTTTTCCTACAGAACCCTTTACATATGTGACACTGTCATGAAGTGCTGCCAGTTCCAGGCAGGGGTGGAGGGTGGGGAAGGGGGTCTTCCCTCCTCACTTAATTCTTCCAGGAATCACCCTCACAAACCCACCCAGAGCCTTGTCTTTTAGCCCAGACCCAGTCAGGTTGACAACCAAGATTGATCATCACAGGTAGTGAATTTCAAATAGGACCTGAAACATTTGTTGTTATTAGGGTTCTCACTGAAACCTAAAGATTTAATTACTACTTAAACTTTTCTTGTTTACCCATAGTCAACATGTCTTCAGGCGATGAGCAAAGGATTTCATTACATGAACGCTACATGATGAATTTGCACAGCTGCATCCACAACTACCTAGCCTGAAATCGGAGAAGCCTGTGTGCTTAAATTAATTTCTTTGCTTCCACTGGACAGTTTTTTCAATTATGCTCTTCTGGAGATCTGTATGAGCTCACATCATATACTATGAAAAGAAATCAATTCTGTATTATATAACTCATCATATTCATTTTTTAAATGAGCTAAAATGTAGCAATAAAATTCACATATTTCTATCTGGCAATGATAGAAATATGGTTTAGCATGTTTCCTTCCAGGTAGACATATCTAGTGAGTTATTTTTCTCCTGTTAAGAACCACCCTTGACAAAGTTTTATCAACTGCTTTTTATTTTTTTAAAAAAAAAAAAGTTTTATTTATTTTAATTTTATGTGTATGTTTGCCTGCATATATGTAAGTGCACCATGTGCATGCAGTACCTGTGAAGCCCAGAAGAGGGCACTGGATCCTCTGGAACTGGAGGTACAGGTGGTTGTGAGTCACCATGTGGGTGCTGGGAACTGAATCCAGGTCCTCTGCAAGAGCAGCCAGTGCTCTTAACCACTGAACTGTCTCTCCAGCCCCAGCTTTTCTACGTTTTACCATGGAATGGTTTATATCTAAGATGTTTTTCAATGTCCTGTGCTAGGATAGCATTTAATAAATTCTTTGGTGCGTCGAATCATACTGTGAGCAGTTCTGTCATAAAACTGACAAATAATTCTAAAGTTCAAATGGATGAGGGAAAGTATAAAAATAGCAAAGAACATTTTGAAAACAGGTGACAACCCAAAACCTGCACACCTTTGAACATAACAATGCCACTTCCGATACATGTATATATTAGAATATATGTACATGTAGTAGAAATAGTATTACTTCTGCATCATTTATATTTAGGGAAACTTACTGAGTTTCACTTCTAGTAATTCAAATTATAAATCTTCCAAATGCTTTACAATATTTTTCTAGGTAGATAAATAGTACACTCAGCTTAACAGACAAGGACTTTAAAACACATTGTCGAGTGGAAAAAAAGTTATCAATAATATATAAATCATGATCTTATTTATGAAAATTAAAGGATCACACTTTTTGTTTTTAAGGGCATATAAAAGAAATTCTGGAAGTCCCTGCAAAAAAACTAATTAACAGAGGCTGTTGCTGAGGAAAGGAATAGGATTTATGTATCTTTGCATTTTCGTTTTGTACATTAGAGAATGGTTTAATTCTATATTGAGAACATCATTATTTACTTTTTACCAGTTATCTGGGTACCTATTTTAATAAACACAATGTAATATAATTCATAAAAACTACAAGTATTAACAAGTGCACAATTTCCTGGTGATGTTTTGGAGCTCGTTATAGCTAAATTTATATGAGATTGTGTGTTGACAGATCGGGCACAGCTGGGGTCTCAGTGAGTAGGTGAATTTTAAATTGAGGTGCAAAAGATGAACAGCTACATTCAGAAAAATGTGTCAGAGACAAAGGAACAGCAGCTTGTGTGATGCCTGAGAGGAAGGAGGAGGCAACACGCATACTCAGAGCTCACCAAGACACCCAAAGTGTCAAGATCAGAGGGGTCCGAACCATGAGATTGCCAGAATCCAGGTCATGGAGGGTCTTGCAATGATGCTGAGGTCTGTGGATTGTCTTAGAGGATAGTTACTGCGGGTGAGATTGAAAACCACATCTCCAGTGTGTGTCAGAATGGAAATGAATGGGGACAGGCATACTGGGGAAGGGAGAGCCATCTCCACACACTCTCTGGGTGAGGCGGGGCAGCAAAGCAGGCAGGAAGATGCAAACCACTAAGCTGATGTAACAATGATTTATGAGGGTTGACAGGAGTTGCTAGAAAACTGAACATGGATGCAGACGTGGTAAAATTCCAAGTTTAGAGTTTTTAGAGAAGGCACATGTAAAACACACAGAAAGTCCTGATAGTAAAATGGTAAAAACTATAGATCAGGAAGTCCTGACGTGAAAGGACAGGAAGGCCTTCAGAGCATCAAAACTGACACACCAGGGAGAGAGCATTGTTAAAGTCAGAAAGTTAACTAAGTTGTGACAGACCAGAGCGCACGAGACAAATAGAACTTGTGTTTCTATGCATTGGTTATGACATCCCAATACAATTAAAGCAAAACTGTGAAAATTATAAGAGTGAATTTGTATTGATCATCCAATCAATGATAAATAAGCAAATGCCAGTTAAGACCGAGGAATGGGAACAGAACCCCACGGTGCTTGTGTGGTCTATATGCAGTTTCCACCTCGTAATTTAAGGTGCTTACTTTTTAACTCATGAAATATCTTTACATATATAATGACAATGCACCAAGTATAAAAACACATAAAACAGTCAAAATCTATGAATACAAAACAACCCCACAACTCATTGGTAGATTGTGAGCAAAACTAGCCTGAATATACATTATCACAATTAGAATCACTGAAACCGGGGGCTAGAGAGATGGCTTACTTGCTAATAGTACTTAATAAGGCTCCTATTAGTTAACTTTCAGGTGCTATAAACACCGTGACCAAAGCAACTTATGGAAGAAAAGAGTTTATTTTTGTTTATGGTTCCAGAAGTTTAAGAGTCCGTTGGGGGGTGGGGGGCAGGCATGACAGCAGAGGCTGGATGTTGAAAACTCACATCTTCAGTGGTAAACAGGAAGCAGAGAGAGGGTGAAAAGGAAGCCAGGCAGTGTGAACTCTCAAAGCCTGATCCCAGTGATGTGGTTCCCCCAGCACAGCCACATCTCCTAAAGGTTCCATGGCCTCCCCAAACAGCACCACTAACTGGGAACCAATTGTTCAAGTATTTTTCATTCAAACCACCACACTTCTCTTGCAGAGGACCTGGGTTCAGCTCCTAGCAAACATACAGGGCATCTCACAACTGTCTGCAGCAACAGTTCCAGGGGATCCCACACCATCTGGCCTCCAAGCGCACCTGTACACATGTGGGTACATAAACACAGCAGCCTCACAAACATACACATACATAAATACAATAAGGAGATCTATTTTTTAAAAAACACCGAGTCCTCACAATCATAACACAAACCCCTTAAATATTACAAAAAGTGATTCCACGGTTTTAGATATTTTCATAAATTGAAAACAAAATTTTATTTTGAGCTCTTTCCAACTCCAACCTCCTTATCATGACACATGGTACTATAAAGACCTTTTGCTATAGGTATATAGTAGTAAGATGTTAAGAAATAGTATTTCCAAGTCAGAAGATAAAGTTTTTAAAAAGCAATTACTTTTTTCAAAAGGTAAAGTCACTATGCACACAGTAAAATTAGCTCATGTTAAAGATTTTTAAGTCAACATTTTATAAAGTCACCATTAAGATGTGACAAGTACTTTAAAACTCCTTCTAGAAGGCCTGGTATGGTGGTGCACACCTTTAGTCCCAGGTCTCAGGAGGCCGAGGCAGGGATGCCTCTGTGAGTTCAAGGCCAGAATGGCCTACATAGTGAGTTCCAGGCCAGCTGGGACTACAGGGAGACCCTGTCTCAAAAACAAACAAAGGAACAAACAGACAAACATCTGCTAAAGCAACATATACATGGGTAGTCATGGATGTAAGAGGAGTCTGCATAGATACCACATAGAATGATACCCTTAAGGCAACAACCCCTGCTTCTACAACAGACAGTCTCCTCTCTGTGTTCTGCGTGACCGGATTATGAAGGAACTTAGACGCTGTGGGGAATGCGCACAAGAAAGAAGAACTCTTCATTTCCCACTAAACACATCCAGCAATATTTTGGGTCCATTTCAAAAGCTGTCTAAATTTTTCCCTACACGTTTCTTTTAGTTATGAAGCATTTTTTTTCCCTAGAAGCTTAATTTTGATCAGTTATGGCTGCACATTCACCATGGGCCAGTAGAGAGTGTGACTAGTGATGAAACTCAAACCTGACCCAAGGCACAGTGTGAACACAGCAAAAGTGTCTCACGAATGTATTTACTAGTAGATAAAGGCTTAGAGAAAAACACTTCCCAGATTATTTTGCGAATTTGGAATTTTTGATTACATTAAAATAATTTATTTTTAAAATATTTTATTATTATTTTTATTTTATGTGTATGTGTGTATTACCTGCATGTAGGTAAGTGCACCCGTGTCATGCAATGCCTGCGGAGGACAGAAGAGACTTGTCAGATCCTCTGAAATTGGAGTTACGGACAGTTGTTAGCTGCCATGTGGGTGCTGGGATTCAAACCCCGGTCTTCTGCAAGAACAATCAGTGTTCTCAGCTGCTGAGCCATCTCTCCAGTCCCTAAAATCATTTATTTATTTATTTATTTATTTATTGATGGGTGCCCTCGTGTGTGGAGGTCAGAGGACAACCTGCAGGAGTCAGTTCTCTTCTTCCACTATGTGGGTCTCTGGGATGGAGCTCAGGTCATCAGCCTCGGTAGCAAGAACCCTCACCTACTGAACCACCCTGCTATCTCTTTTCTTATTTTTTAATTCAAGATTATCTGTACAGCAGTGGGAAAATCTGCAATGGGAGCCTCCACTTTCAAATCAGGCCCTGGGAGCGAAGTGGAAATTCTCAAGTTTATTCTCGGTCCAGCCAGCAGCAGACTTGGGAGTAATCCCCAAAGCCTGAGCCAACCGGGAGCCATTTCTTATCGTATTTATAGACAATTCAGCATCACTGCAGACTTACTCCCCCATTAGTGGGCCTGAATTCCTTCCTATGTGACCTCCGACCAGGCACAGGGGTCTGTAGTCTATGTGAATGGGGACATGCACAGAGGTCTCTAAGTTTTTTGGGGGGTTGGTTCGGCAGAACTGGAATTCCAAGCAGGAAGTATACTTAAAGAAGCAAAAGCAAAGATTAAGCTGTTTTCTTGAGCAAACAGGAGGCGGTTTTCCTCAGGTAGCCTATGGGCTTTTTCCTACTAGGATCTGTTTTGATCAGGTAAACCACGAGCTGTTCTCTCAGATAAGCAGGGCTACATTCTTTGGGCATCATTTTCTGAGTTTTTATAAATTTAGTTTTCTTCCTCAATTAATTTTAGTTTCATTTCTCAGTAAATGCACAAAATTTGAAATCATGAAAGTTTATGCATTTCTATTTGATTAGAAGAGCTTTGAAAATAGTCTACTATATTGTGTGTGTGTGTGTGTGTGTGTGTGTGTATAAGAAAGGCTGGGGGGTTGGGAGAGATGGCTCAGTGGTTAAGAGCCCTGGCTGCTCTTGCAGAATACCTGGGTTCGAATCCCTGGACATATATGACAGCTAACAACTGTCTGTAACTCCAGTTCCAGGAAATCCAATGACCTCTACTGACCTCCTATTCCTAAAATTCCTTCTGGAAGTCTCAAATGCTGTGCGCCCTATCCTCCCACCATCCTTACCACAGACTGAGTTATAATTTCTCTAAACTAAAGAGTTTGGTACACTAATGAGTTTATTGGGGTTACTTACAGAGCAGTGGGTGAGGGGTTACTTACAGGAGCATGGGGGCTTCCCCCACCCCAAGGTCACACTGGAAACTCTCCATATCGTGACTTTCCAGCAGCTGTCCGAGATGGCAAGAGGGTGCACCTCATGGTGTTTTAGGGACCTTTAGCCCATCCACCCCAGTGCAGCTGGAACCCACTTATTGGTTGGGAGCCTCTGACTCTCTCAACCCCTCCTTTCTTGCTAGTGTCAACAATCATGTTTGTTCATGATGATCCTAGGCAAGCAGTGCAGCCAAGCTTGACATTCAGAGGACAGTTTCATGACGCACCTCCTCAGGCACTGCGTGACTCTGGTGCATTTACATACATGCAGGAATAACATTCAAACACATAAAATAATTTATTTTAAAGGCTGGAAACAGAAAAAGAATTTAATTGCAAAAGTAGCTCATTTAATGTGCACAGTAAATGAATAAAATATAAAGGCTTTGATGTTTTAATCTGTCAGCAGTTAATTGATGGATATTAGAGTAAATGCCAGTTAAAGTAAATTACAAATGGTATTGTTGAGAGGAAATGGTAATTTTACTGCATTAAATTTAAGTTCACTGTTAAGAAGTAAAAGGAAAATTGTCCCAGAGGCGTGTAATTCCTCAGTATTATTTGTGCTCTGCTTTGTGGTACTAGGGATCTAACCCAAGACCTTTTGCATGCCAAGTAAATGCTCTACCTCTAAGTTACACCTGCTTTTATTTTTCTTTGTGGTAAAGTCCCTTAGAGTTGCCCAGGCTAGCCCTGTATGTGGTCTTCCTCAGCTTTCTGAGTTCTGGGATAACAGGTGTATACCACCATGCCTGGTTCAATAGCTCAGGTCTCGAATTTTAAAATGCGTCATTTAGAAAAAACATTGTCCTTAATAAAATGACAAAGATGAGGGCAGTGAAGAGTGCATCGGGACTAGTTCAGGGAATGTTTCCTCACACCCCAGAGACATGGGATAAACAGCAAGAGCGTTCTGTACGGCCAGCAAGTTCATTCCTGGGAACGTGCCCCGGGAAAGTTCCTGTGTGCACTAACGTACAAGTATAAGGGTGCCCATAGCTTCATGGTCTATGAACACAGAATATAAATTAGAAATATCACAAATACTTGTGGACAGCGTAACTGATAAGAAATTGGAAATGCACTAACACAATAGGATTCCATGTACAGAAATGTATTTGCATGTGGAACAGATGCAGCTCATGAAACTCTGGCATGTAGGATAGTGTAAATAATGCCAATTACAGAATGATGTATACTGTGGAATACTAAGTGTATATATACACTATATACATTTATCTATATACATATATGCATATATATTTAAATTAAAATTAGAAACTGCTTGATGGAAATACATATGTATGCAGACAAGTAGCTTAAAATCCAGAGAAACCACCAACCCAATGAAGAAAACTCACCAGTCAGTGTGACACGGACTTGTTTTATGTCATCACCTGGGAGAGAGAACTGAGTTTGTGTCATACTGTTTCTGTGTATATTTCTAAAGTGTTTTCTGAGAAGCTTTGTAAAATACATCCTCCGTCTTCATTCCGAGGTGTGGAATCCTGGCAATCTGCCCAGAGCCATGAGTGGATGTAGCTGAGGAGAAAGCAAACTTGGGGAAAATGACTGTGGAAGAGCTGGGAAGAAGAATGAAAGGGATGAACGACGGCAATTAAGTTCCCTGGCTGATGGCTCAGACTGTTATCCCAGCTACTTGAGAGGCCAGGGGTAAGAGAGTCACAAGTTCAAGTCCTGCCTGGGCTACAAAGTGAGATCTTATCTCAAAATGAAATGTACTGTAAGGTTGAGGGTACAACTCAGTAGTAGAGCCCTGGGTTCAATCTCCAGCATTGCAAAACAATAATGATAACAATAAAATTAATTAAACAGAACATTTTATATGTTCAATAAAGTTGCACACATTAGCAGTCATTCTTTGTTCTCTCCTCCCCAAGAGCTGAGACCACTCTAGATCTTTCCTATAGACTTATAGCTCATAGTCTTCTGTGACCAGTTAACCAACATGATTTCAAACTTTGCTCATGTTATAGCATAGGTCAACAATCTGTTTCTTTTTGTTGCTGAATACTATTCCATTGTATGACTATATTACATTTTCTTTATTCAGCAGTTAATGGCCATGTGGATCATTTTCACTTTTGGCTAGCATGAATTATGAGCAGTTTATGTCAAGCACCCATGCAAACATACATTCTCAAAGCTCTTGGATATCTCGGAATAAAATTGCCGAGTCACATGGTCACTCTGTTGAACCTTTCAGGCCACCTCTGATGGCTTGTGAGTCTGAAATTTAAAATTTTTACTTCAAAAAATACTCTTCACTGATAGGCACTATTAAGAAATATAAAGGCAATCTGCAGAGGAAGGCGGTTACAGCAAGTCCGTTCTACAGTGAATTCCTGCTCAAATATTTGTGAACTTCTGTGAACAGATAAATTTTAAGACTACACTATAAATACTGCTTTTATTCCCGCCTGAAAATAGTAACGTGAATAGGAGTGATGTGACCATCTGACCATCTCTCAAGCCGACGGTACCTTTGTGTTCTGTGCAGCTGCAGCTCAGTGTTTCTCTGACTGAGGTTCACACCGTGTGCTTCTGTGCAACACATGATTCTGACCCCCTTTGTTTGTAAAAGAGCCCCAGAGAAGCCGAGTTCACATGCTGCTGCCTCTGGTAGTGGCTTCATGTTAAATATGATGTGTCCAATCAAGGCTCTTCCTCTAACAACAGCATTCTGAGCTCCCCCTCCCCGTGTGTTAAACCTCCTGAGCACTTCCAGGTGGGATCCGACAGTGATGGAGTCTGTTTCCTCCAACCTCTGTCAGCTTTTACTTCAATCCTGGATCCACTGTTTTCCACCTTTGGGACCCAGGACAAAGTACTTACCGGTTCAGTTCTTTCACCCATGAAACAAGCTGATGCTTATATTTTTAGCTTGGAATGGGGGGTGGCGACTGGTGACAGAGACTGAATAAGAGAAGATATTCAAATCCAAACATACTCCGAGGCATATCATAAACATTTAAGGCTATGAATGATACTTGTGTGGATTGCTATGATTGTATTTATTTTATACTTGGATCTCATTTGCAGCACAGTGCTTACCACACATGAATTGGTCTCCAAAAACATGTTCAGTAAATCAGTGGACATGTGCATATAGGTTTCCCAGAGGGAAAGGGATTCTGCTATATGTATTTGACTTTCTGAAACAGATTGAACTTCAAAACTAAAATTACCCATTTTACAAGACTGATTTGAGGAAGTTTTTGGAAGACCCATTTACTGACAAAATCGTTACTCTTGGGAAATCTGTCAGATTTGGTCCTGAACCTCTCGTTCTTACATTAGTAAGGAGATGCTATTTCTTTGTTGGGAGATGGGGACAGGACCCCGTCCTGCATACTTTCTCTCAGGAAGAGAATCTCTCTCTCTGGAGAAATATTTCCTCTAGAATGACCTGCCATGCATTTGAGGTGAAGCTATTGTTTTGGGAGATTCAGCAAATTCACAAAGCGAAAGAAGCAATAATTCCCTGGTCGAGGAAACCGCTGAAGTGCGCCTGCGCCCTCTGTGCCTCCTGATTAACAACCCTCCTGGCAAACACTGAGCTGCTTGTCCCCAGGGGCAAGAAGTCAGGTCCCGGCCCAATCTCATCATTTCTGTTGCTGCTATTCCTGGGGACTGGGACGGTGTGTGTGTGTGTGTGTGTGTGTGTGTGTGTGTGTGTGTGTTTCATTTCTCAAGTTGTAGAGCACTGAGATTTAGGATGGTAACTTCAGAATGGTGTTTTAGGAATAAATTGTGCTTGTTGAAGGTTTACTTTTGCCTGCATGCTTTCTGGACACGTGGTAAAACACAAAACGACACCTTGTCACTGTAGAGAAAAGGAAAGCACAGTTTGGGAAGGTAAACACATATTTCCTGTGCAAACATGGGAGAGGCGTTCTAGGATGATGGAGAGCATGGGAAACGTTAAGACAAAGGTGATCCAACCCGCCCAATCCAGCTTTCTCCCGCTTGCCCTCCAGTGGCTCCCAGCTCGCTCTGCGACCGAGGCCCTTCCCTACTCAGCTCCTTCTTCCACAAAAGAAATGCTTTAACGAAAAGAGGCTAAAGCAAGAGAATGAATTTCCTGCTCTGAAGAACAGAGGGAAAGGTAAACCACGGAGGAGCTGGAGTCCCTAGAGATGGGTTCACAACCTCAGACAGCATGACCCGATAACCAGCACCCAGCAGGGCACAGCACTGTTTCTCTTATCGGAGACATCTGTCTTTATCTCAAATCTGTTTCCTTTTACCTTTCATAAAGGCATCATGGTGCTTGCCTTTAGTCTGAACACCCAAGACGCAGAAGCTGGTGGATCTCTGTGAGACTGAGGCAAGCCTGGCCAACATAGGGAGTTTCAGGCCAGCTGGGCCTACAGGGAGAACCTCTCTCAAAAAAACGAGCCCTCCTCTTGTAGACAGCATGTCACACCTAGATGAACACGTCTTAGACGATCTTGCTTAACTCCTGGATTCTACATTCTAACAGTGTGATTATTCTTCTTGGTAATGCCATCGCTTCTAGAGAGGTTGAAACCCTAAAGCCCATATTGGAGAATTTTTCTAGATATTGTTGATTCCATCCTCATAGTTGCTGTCATGGAGTTTGGTACAGAATAGGAACTCAGGAGGATGGTAGATATTTTTATTACTATAGCTTATAGGAAACATCTCTCTCTTCCCAGAGCTGATCTTTTTAGTGACTATAGGGTGTGAACCTTCCGGCTTCCAGTCTTCAGAGTGTATCTCACATACGTGAATAAATTATTATAAGTCATTTTCAAGTATCAGTGGTGCCTGGTATTTTAGGAATTGTACACAATAACATCTATAAAGATCTGTACACACAGCAGGGCACACAGGGGACCTTCAGGTCATGTTTTCCCGAACTGAAGTGATCGCTTTGAAGCCCTGGAGTCCCCGAGATGTCAGAGCCCTGACAGGTAGTAACTGAATGTCTTTTGCATATGAGAATTGGCTGCTCATAAGAATTGGAAAACAAACGTGAAAAACTCAAATTTATCTAAGTTCTGATTCCTGCTTCTGGGCATAATTGCCCAATAGTGAGTTGTGTTTTTAAAATATTTATTGAATTTTTGTGTATTTCATACATAAAATCATCTTTACACTCCCTCCCCCTCCCCCTTTGCCCCTCCCCAAGCCCCCCCCCCCCCCAACACTGCAGTTCACACATTCTGTCATTTATATTAAGGCCTATAATGTAAAGTTAGTGTCCCGAGATGACCCTCAGTGCAAGTTCATCTACTGAAGTCTAGTCAGCCTACAAAGAGTCCCTCCCTTTAAGAAGATCAGTGCATTCTCACCAGCAGTGATCAGCTGCCAATAATTCTTCAGCTAATATTGGGGCCTGCCCTTCAGTTCCACATTTCTCTGCTGGGTTTTTGTCTGCTTGGGTTGCATGGGTCTTATGCATGCTGACACCATGGCTTTAGGTTTGTATGAGAAGGGTCCCAGGCACCTTGTAGGACTATTTCCGTAAGGTCATGCACCTCCTCCCTGGCTCTTACAATCTTTCTGCCCCTTCTTCCACAATAGTCCCTGAGCCCTGGGTGGGTGGAGTTTAATATACGAGTCCTGTCCAAGGACCCACACTCTGCAGACTCTTATTCTCTGTGTTTTGGCCATTTGTGGCCTTTTGTGTTCCTGACCCTCTGTTGTATGAGGGAGCTTCATTGATGAGAACTGAAGGATGCATTACTGTTCTCTTCATCCCTCATTCTGTGTTCTGTGAGCCTAGGTGTAGAGGTCGCAACCTAAATGTGCAATTCACAAGCAATCTCTGTGTGTGACCAGTGGTGTAACTGTAATAATCTGTTGAAAAAGAAGCTAATTTGATGGGTGGTGACTGGGATACTTATCTGTAAATTTAAGGATCCATATTTTGCATATAGTAGGATATGACATTTGTCTAGGGATATGAGAGCCTTAGAGTTTTCTCTAAGATCTATGACCTCTCCAGCAATGTGTATTTGGCTAGGTTTACAGTACCAGACATGAGTTTCCTTCCACTGAGTGGACTTTAAGTCCAATTAGGTAGGTGTTGCTTACCCCCAAGATAAACGTGCCAGTACTACACCAGTGTTGTTTGCTGTGCTGGTCATTGATGTGGATTTTAGGCCTTGAAGCTGAGGTTGTGGTGGTGGTTATTTCGTGCAGAAGGGACGGCTGTACAGCATCTTCTTATTGAAAGGTCCTGGAATTTAAAAGGATTTGGGTCTAGGAGCCACATATGAGGGAGAACATACATCGTTTGTTTTTCTGAGTCTGTGTTACTTCATTTAGTATAACAGTTTCTAGATCCATCCATTTACCTGAAAATTTCATTATTTCATCTTTCTTTAAAGATTTCTCCACACTGCTCTCTGTAGGGATTGCGTGAGTTTGCAATCCCACCAGCAGTAATGAGCGTTCCCCATTCTCCACATCCTTGCCAGCATTTGGTATCATTTGTTCCTTGATCTTAACCAGTCTCACTGGGATAAGGTGAAATCTTTAGGTGGGTTTAATATGCATTTTCCTAATTACTAACAATGTTGAATTCTTTTGAAGATGTTTCTTAGCCATCTTTATTTCTTCTTTTGAGAACTCTCTGTTTAGATATTTAGCCCATCTTTTAACTGGGTCATTTGTTTACTTGTTTCTTTGTTTTTAGTTCTTTATATATTCTGGATGTTAAACCTCTGTCAGATGTGTCACTGGTGAAGATTTTCGCTCGCTCTGTAGGTTTTCTCTTCACTTTCTTGATTGTTTCTTTTGTTGTACAGAAGTTTTTTAGTTTAATGATGTAGCATGTGCTGATTGTTGACCTTAATTCCTGAGCAACTTCTGTCCGATTTAGAAAATCCTTTCCTACATCTATATCTTGTAAGTTACTGCCAGTGTTTTCTTCTAACATTTGCAGAGTTTCCAGTTTCACATTGAGGTCTTTGATCCATTTGGAGTTGACTTTTTTGTTCAAGGTGAAAGATAAGGATTTAGTTTCATTCTTCTACAGGTGGAGATCCAGTTTTGCCAGCACCATTTGTTGAAGATGCTGTCTTTCCTCCATTGTGTGTTCTTGGCACCTTTGTCAAATATCAGGTGGCTGAAATTGCATGTAAGCAGGTTAAGGTTTTCAATTATATTTTATTGATCTGTGTGTCTATTTTTGTGCCAGGATCATGCTGTTTTTATGACTATAGCTCTGTAGTATAGTTTTAAATCTGATATAGTAATCCCCTCAGCATTGATCTTTGTGCTCATGGTTGCTTGGCTATCTGGGATCCATTGTGCTTCGATATGAATTTAGGGAATTTTTCCTAATTCTATGATGTATGTCATAAGGATTTTATTGGGATTGCATTGAATCTATAAATGGCTTTTAATAGAATAGTCATTTTCACATAATTAATTATTCCAACCCATGAGCATTGGAGGTCCTTCTATCTTATGAGGTCTTCCTCAATCTCTTCTTTAAAGATTTAAAATTTTCCATATAGAGATCTTTGGTGTCCTTGGTCAGGTTTATTCTGAGATTTTTATTTTTATTTTTTGAGGCTATTGTGAATGGGAGCATTTCCCTGTACTCTTTCTCCAATTGCTTGTTATTCATATAAAGAAAGTCTACTGATTTTTGTAGATTAATTTTGTAACCTGCCACTTTACTGACAATGTTGATCAGTTCTAGGAGTTTTCTGGTGGAATTTTTGGAATCTCTTAGGTATAGTATCATATCATCTACAAAAAAGGTAATTTGACCTCTTCTTTTCTAATTAGTATTCCTTTAATTTCCTTCTCTTATTACTTTAGCAAGAATTTCAAGCACTGTCTTGAAAAGGAATGGAGATAATGGGCATCCTTGTCTGGTTCCTGATTTTAATGGGAATGCTTCCAGGTTTGTTTGTTTGTTTTTTCTCTTTAGGACTGGGTTTGTTGTATATAGCTTTATATGATGGGGTATGTTCTCTCCAGTCCAATTCCATCTGGGACTTGGAACATAAATGCATGTTGAATTTTGTCAAATGCCTTTTCTGCATCCATTGAGATGATGCTGTGGTTTTTGTCTTTGAGCCCATTTATACAATTCATGACGTTTATTGACTTGTGTATACTGAACCATCTCCGTAACTCTGGAATAAAGCCAACTTGATCATGGTGAATGATCTTTTTGATGTACGTCTGTATGTGGTTTGCAAGTATTTTATTGAGAATTTTTGCATCTATGCTTATTAGGGTTATTGGTCTATAGTTTTCTTTTTTGGTTGTGTCTTTACCTGGTTTTGGTATTAGAATGATGCTGGCTTCATAAAATGAGTTTTGGAGTTCTCCCTCTGTTTCTGTCATTTTGAATAATTTAAGTAGTATTGGTTGGAGGTCTTTAAATGTCTGGTAGAATTCTGTTATAAACCCATCTGGGCCTGGGCTTTTTTCAGTTGGGAGGCTTTGTATTACTGTTTCAATTTCCTTATATCTTATGACTCTGTTTAAACTGTTGATCCCTTTTTGGTTTAATTTTGGTGCTTCCCATGATTTTAGATACCTATCTATTTCTTTTAGGTTTTAAATTTAATAAGAATATAGGTTTTTAAAGTATTCCCTTATAATGTTCTGGATCTTTGGGGTGTCTCTTGTGATGTTTCCCCTTTCATCTCTGATTTTGTTGATTTGGATTTTTTCTTTCTTTCTTTTGGTTAACTGGGTTAAAGATCTGTTTATCTTGTTAAAGAACCAGCTCTTATATTCATTGATTCTTTGTATTTTCTTTTTTTCTATTAAATTATATTTGCTCTGATTTTTGTTATTTCTTCTTATCTGCTGAGTTTGGGTTTCATTTATTCTTGCCTTTCCAGAAACTTGAGTTGTGATGTTAAGTCATTTATTTGTGGCCTTTCCAAATTTTTAATGTAGGCACTTAAAGCTATAAACTTCCCTCTTTGGACTGCTTTTAAAGTGTCCCAGAGGGTTTTTTTGTGTTGTATTGTCCTTTTCATTTAATTCAAGGAATACTTTTATTTAATTCAAGGAATACTCATCATTCAGGAGTGTTTTGTTTAATCTCCATGAATTCATGTAGTTACTAGGTCTTCTACCATTGTTGATTTTAAGCTTTATTGAATTGTGGTCTGATAGAATCCATGGAATTATTTCAGGTTTTTAATTTTTTTTGTATTTGTTGAGTTTGCTTTGTGCCCCAGTATGTGGTCAATTTTTGAGAAAGTTCCACGGGGTGTTGAATAGAAAGTATATTCTTTGGTGCTTGGGTGGAATATTTGAAATATATCTGTTAGGTCGATTTGGTGTATGGTATCATTTAATTCAGAAGTCTCTCTTTTAATTCTTTGTCTGGTTGACCTGTCTAATGGAGACAGTGGGGTGTTGGAGTCCCCTACTATTACTGAGTTGGGGTTAATCTATGTCTTAAAGTCCTATAGTGTCATTTTTATGAATTTGGGTATACCAGAGTTTGGTGCATATATGTTCATGATTGTTATATCTTCTTGGTTAATTATTCCTTCGATCAGAATGAAACGACCCTCTTTTTCTCTTCTGATTAGTTTTACTTTCATGTCTATCTTGTCAGATATTAGAATTGCGACCCCTGCTTTTTTCTTAGTGCCATTTGCTTAAAATATTCTTTTCCATCCTATCACTTTAAGATAATGCCTATCCTTGAAGGTGAGATGGGTTTCTTGCAGACAACAAAAAGATGGATTTGGTTTCTTAATCCATTCACTTAGCCTGCATCTTTGACTAGGGAGTTCAATCCATTGATATTTAAAGTTATTATTGTAAGATATGTATTGGTTGCCATCATTTTGATTACTGCTTTCTTCTTTGTCTACTTTTGTGTTTCTACAATTATGTATTCATTTAGTTTCTTTCTGTTGCCCCTGGGGTACAGTTGTTCCTTTCTCTGCTCTTTGTATTGCTTCAAGTATTCTTTGAAGGGCTGATTTTGTGGACATGTATTCTTTCAGCCTATTCATGTCATGGAAGATTTTTCTTTCCCCTTCACCTATAATAGACATTTATTTTGGGTAAATTATTCTGGGCTGGCATCTATGGTCATTTAGAACTGGAAATACCTTGGTCCAGGCTTTTTTGGCTTTCATAGTTTGCACTGATAGGTTAGCTGTAATTCTGATGGGTTTTCCTTTATATGCTAGTTGTTTTTCTTTTACAGCTTTCGGTATTCTCTCTTTGTTCTGTACACTTAGTGTTTTTACTATGATATCCCGTGGGGAGTTTCTTTTCTGGTTCTGTCTATTTGGTGTTCTATGTGCTTCTTTCATTTGTATGGGGATGTCTTTCCTTAATTTTGGGAAGTTCTCTTCTGCAGTTCTGTTTAAGATCTGGTCAATACTGTTAACCTGAAATTCTTCTCCTTCATCTATGCCTATGATATGTAGATTTGAGCTTTACTTGGTGTCCCACATTTTCTGTATATTTCATTCCTGTATTCTAAAAAAAAATTCATAATCTTTGCTTGAGTAGTCCAGTTCTTCAACTTTATCCTCTAGTGTTGATACTCTGTTTTCCATTTCATTCATTCTATCAGTGTGGCTTTCTCCTGTTTCAAATTGGCTTATTAAGTTTTTTACTTCCTTATTCATGTCACCTGAGTTTTCTTCAGTGTTTCTATATCTTTTGTGAATTCAGTCAGAAGTTTATCCCTATCTTCTTTTAGTTCTTTGATTTGATTGTGTGTTTTTTAAATTTGTTGAATTCCTTGATCGTGTTTATGATTGTTCTTTTAAATTTTATGTCCCTGGTTATCTCTAGGGGTTTCTCCTTGTCGATCTCTTCTACAGGACTGCTGGAGTTTGCTGGGAACATGCTGTTTTGTTTTCCCCTATTGTTATTTTTCCATTGTGGTTTTTGGCATGTGGATTTCTTTTGTTGTTTGTGATTCTGGTATGAAACTCAAGCTTTCTTTTGTTAAGTTGAAGTTTTCTTCTGTTTGTATCACTGGTGTGCCTTGGTTGTTTTCTCATTGGCTATATAAAGCTGGTTGGTCTAGGTTTCAGGTTCTCTTAGATTTTATTTTGGAGGGAACTAATGGCTTCAGATCAGCTACTCAGGGGCTCCCACAGAGGTGCCAGTTTGACTCCACTCAGGTCCAGTCAGGTCCAGTCAGGTCCACTCAGGTCAGTCAGGTCCACTCAGGTCCAGTCAGATCTACTCAGGTCCACTCAGTTCCACTCAGGCCCAGTCAGGCCCACTCAGGTCCACTCAGGCCCACTCAGGTCCACTCAGGTCCATTCACTTTTAGACCCTACTAGAGGGAACTCATAGCACAATTTGGGAAGTTTGCTAAGGGGAGGCCCGATTTTGGCATTCTCAGGCTGTCTGCTAAGGTCTCAGCCCTTACTGTATGGCAGAGAGATCTAGCCCTGGCAAAGTGGGAGGGGCCTCACATGGTCATTATTCAGGTGTTCAGCATCTTATCATTTGGGAAGCTCACTGCCACCCACTGGGAAGCAAGATCTAGGCACTCTCGGGGGTCTGCTGAGTTCTCAGACCTTAAACCAGGCAGAGGACAAATCTGGGCACTCTCAGGCCATCTGCTAGGATCTTAGACCCTACGCCAGAGAGGTCTACCCATGCGGACATAGGAGGAGCCTCTCATAATCCTGATTAGTGGGTTGGGTATGGCATGATTTTGGAAAGCTCACCGTCATGTGGAGGCTGGATCCAGGCACTCTCAGGAAGTCTGCTGTAGTCTCAGTCCCTACCCTACTGTAGGGCAGAGAGGTCTACCTTGGGGATGTGAGAGGGGCCTTACATATTCCAATTAGGGGGTTGGGTATGGCACAATGTGAGAATCTTACCACCACTTGGAGGCCAGATCCAGGCACTCTTGGGCTGTCTGCTGATGTCTCAGCCCCTACACCAGGTAGGTGCCAGATCAAGGCACTCTCAGGAGGTCTGCTGAGTTCTCAGCCCCTACAGCAGGCAGAGGCCAGATCAGGCACTCTCAGGCTGTTTGCTAAGGTCCCAGTCCCTACCATACTGGATTGTTTAATCTATTAAATTCCACTTGTCAATATCCAATTGGCAGTGACTACTAAATACTGAGTGATGTAATAAACCCTGTGTTAGACTATGTTGCTTGCAGTCAAGCATCAACCACAGTGGGCTCATAGACAAAATTCAGAATATTTCCAGAAGGGAGCTGAAGCCGAACGCTGAGTTGGCCAGGAAGTGTTCAGGGGAACAGAAAACAGGAAAGGAAGATACGGAAAGGGAAACACTGTAGTCAGCGCAGAAGGAACTGAGAGCTTCAGGGAAGTTGCGAAGAACCTAAATGTAGGGCTGAGATTTGAATTTAGTCCTTTTAACCTCTGAATCCATCACAGTTAATCCCTTCACCTCTATAAATTGCATTTTTCTTACCTGTCTAAAGGGATGTTTGCTGACTGTACTGGTTACTTTCAGTTGCTGTGATAAACCGCTGTGACCAAGGTAACTTATAGAAAGAAGAGTTTATTTGGATTACGGTTCTCGAATGATTAGAGTTCATGACAGCAGGTGAGGCAAAGCTGCACAGGTGGTTGGAGTTGAAAGCCAAGTGATCACACCTTCAAGCAGGCATAGGTTGCAGAGAGCAACTGAAAACCTGAAATCTGGCAAGACTTAAGAATTCTCAAAGTCCACCCCCAGTGGTGTTCTTCCTCCAGCATGGCCGTACCTCCTAAAACCTCCCAAAACAGCGCCCCCAACTAGGAACAAGTGTCCGAATACTTGGAGCTATGGGGACATTCTCATCAAACCACCGTATTCCACTTCCTGCCCCCCATTGCTGGGCATGGTGGTGCACGCCTTTATTCCCAGCACTCAGGAGGCAGAGACAGGCACAGATCTCTGTGAGTTTGAGGTCACCCTGGTCTACATAGTGAGTTCTAGGCCAGCTGGGACTACAGGGAGTCCCTGTCTCAAAAAGACCAAAAACAAAAAGAAAAACAAAAAACTGAACAAAAGACCCAAAATGCATTTGGTTTGCTTTTAAAAGTTCGCATAGTCTTTACCAATATCAGTATTATTCAAAAGTCCAGAGTCCAAAGTCTTCTTTGGGACACAAGTCAGTCTCTTAGCTGTAAGCCCCAGTCAAATCAAAAGACAAATTACATACTTCCAACATACAGTGAAACCAAATACACATTCCCACTCCAGTTGGAGGAATGGGCCATACTGAGGAAATGTTGAACCAAAATAAGACCAATAAACAGCAGTAGCTCCATGCTTAGATGTCTCAACCTCTCCAGCTTTGCTGGGTGCAACATGCATCTCTCTCTTGGGCTGGGACCACTCCCTGCATGCACCTCTCCTTGGCAGATGTCTCACAGCTCTGGCATCTCCAGTATCTTGCAGTCTCCGCTGCCAACCAGACTTTACCTTCACAACGTCACACAATGGCCTGCCAGGGCTTTCATTATGCAGGGAAGCCCCTGCTGCATGCTGCCTGGCCTTGGAAGCCCTCTGAAAGTGTGGAGGAAGAACCAATGACCTCATCTCTCTGGCATCTCCCTGCCACTTATGCCAGCACCACTGGATGATACTGCCAATTTCTGCTGCCAAACTGGGATGGACCCTCGCCTGCTTCATCAGCATTAGCAGCTTTTCTATGTTGTGGTTTTCTAGAGTAGAAAACCCCTCAGGCACTTTCTTTTCACAAGTTGGAGGCTTGGATGGGTCTGGTCTTGCCCTGAGGGCACTCTTCCCATTGTTAAGTGCACATCTCTAGGTGTCTCCTCCATGAATCTAACTTCCTTATCAAAAAGAGCCTCTCTGTCAGCACACACCTTGGCTCCAACATTATCAATCTTCCTAGCACTCTCTTTCCAAACTGTACATCCTGCATTTCTTTCTGCTTGCTCTTTTTCACTGTAGGTTTGCATAATATTCACCACTAATAGCCACATCGTCAATTGTATGTCGGGCTGTCTTGAAATTTCTTCCACCCCAAAAATTAGTCCACTACATTTTAACTTAGTCTCGGGCAAGCCGCAGCCAGATGATTTATCAAAACATCACAGTCATTGTTTAAGTCCTTATTTCCCTCTGGAACTATTTTGCTCTCAGCACTACTTTCTTCTAGGCTCCTACTAGAATGGTCTGTTAAGCTCTACTTACAACATTCAGCTGCTTTTCTAGTCCAAACTTCCAAAGTCTTCCACATTCCTCCCCAAACCCACATGGCCAAGTTCTTCCCAGCAGTACCCCACTCTCTTATACCAACTCTGTTCTAACAACTTTTCTGCTGTTGTGATAAAGCACCCTGTCCAAGCAAACTTATAGTAAGAAAAGTTTATTTGGATTACAGTTCCTGAGGGATTAGAGTCCATGATGCCTGGAGAGGCATGGTGGCAGAAGTAGCCAGAGTGGAAAGCTGAATGATCACATCTTCAAGCAGGCCCAGGAAGCAGAGAGACAATGGAAACCTGGCAAGGCTTAAGAACGCTCTAAGCCCGCCTCCAGCTTCGGACAAAATGCCCGAATACTTGGAACCTTTTGGGGATGTTCTCATTCAAATAACCATATTGACCTACACCTTAAGGCTCTAGTGGAACAAGAAAGGAAACATTTACAAGTATTCAAGTGTCATGTTCTTTGGAAGGTAGAAGACTACGTTGGATGTCACTTCTCTATGTATTATGTCTCATTCAAATAAAGCATCCAGCAAAATGGGCTCTCAGAAGTAGGAGTTTCAGGAGTTCTTTGAAATCTCTGAGTCTAGAGCTTCTAGGCCAGTGTTACTGGGTAGCACCAGGAGGCTGAGCAATGGAGCTTATAACCTGTGATAATCCATTCATGTATTTCCTCTGTTCATGCTCCAGACCCAGCAGCCTAGGAAGTGATTAATTGGCATTTGGGAAGCCATTCTCCATATCCGCATGAGCCTGGAAAATATTTTCTCAATTGAACTAAAACATGTCCAGCCATGAGGAGATGGTCATTCAACAGCATCCTGAAGAATAATTTATCAGTACAGCTGGGCTTGGACTGGGATTTGGGCTGCACGGCACTACACAGCTCACTGACACATGCTTTGGGGTCAAGACTCAGAGAACTTGAAGGAAGGAAACAGTTCTGGACAGAATAAAGGCTTGGCTTTGAACCAACCTTCTATCTGTGGCATTCTCACAGATAGAAATACCTGGAACTGCCTTTAGAGGTGCTGACACTGGGGTTCACAGGACTTTGTTCCTCACGTTGGTCAGTCATCGCTGTGGGCTGCCTCTAAGAAGGGGTGATGTCTTCAAAAAGGCAACTCTATCTGAGCACGATTATGGGGTAGGGAGGCAAAAAGGAGATACATAATGGGTTTTATGTTGTTGTTGCTTTTTCTTAGTGTAAACAGTTTCCTCTTTTAAAACTATCTAGATCTTTGCCTGTTCCAATTACTTTCGCATAGTGCTTTATATTTCAGTTTTTATCTCATATGTTTTCCCATAATATCTGGTGAAACAGGTTAGTTTTATTGTTTCTGAGATTAAATAGTCTGACAAAAGTAATTCAAAGAAAGAAGGGTTTGTTTAGACCTCCACAGGAGTCAAAGTGTCAGGAGTTTGAGACATCTGGTCACATTGTATCCACAGCCAAATCACTTGTGCTCAGCTCACGTTCCAGGATTTCAGAGTGGGCAGATCTTCCCTCTCTCAATTAAGCTAATTAATCCCCACAGGTATGTCCAGAGGAGATCTCCTGGATGATTCTAGGGCTCATCACTTGACAATTGAGATTAATCATCACAGCAATTTGATCTTAAAGAAATAGAAATTTCCAGACTGATCCTAATCCATGATTAACTGTACAGACAAAGGCACTGGATTCCTCTTCAAAAATAGGGGCCTGAAGACCACTGTGAACCAGACTTTTCATTAGTTTGTTAAAATATTTGGTAGAACGATTGAAGACAGTATAGATTTACTTTGACTTCTCATTTCTGAGGGTTCTGGTCAAAGTCCTTGGCAGTCTTTGCTGATTCTGATCCTGTGGTGAGGTGGAGCATCACAGTGGTGGGAACATGTGGGAAAGGCTACTTACCTCATGACAGACAGGAAGCAGGAGGGCGGGCAGAGACAAGAGGAGGCATGGCAAGATATAGCCTCAAAGCTTATGCTCCCAACTCCTATTTCCTCTGACACAGCCCACCTTCTGCTTTTCAAAGCTCCTATTGATGCACATTATGAACATGTCAAGGAATTGATCCACTGGTTGGGTCACAGTTTTGAGGTTATAATCACTTTCTTTGAGCTCATCAGCTTGCAACCAAGTCACCCATACAGGAGCCTGGAGACATCTCATTCTGAAACTATAACAGCAGTCTAGTGGTCTAATGTTTAGCCCCAACTTTAGGCTCTGGCTGTGCACCTTACACAGGCTTATTCATTTGTTAGGTGGATGTGCCAGGCACAGAATCCATGTCCTGTGCACTATTGCTGTAGGGCTCTCTCCACGGGCCCACAATGCCCTCATTGGACGTGATCAATGATGGGACCTTGCTCTGAGCTGGCAGCATGGTACAGAAATAGGAAGCAAACTGAGGAAACTTCCCCAGTGTGAAGTGTTCTACGATTGTTTAAAATCACTTGCCCAATAATGAGTAGCATTTCTAGGTGACACATGCCCTGAGATTGCTTTTCCTTTGAAAAGAAATAATTGTGTTCCTCAAGTGGAGTCGTACGGAGAGCACAGTAGACTTCTAAGCAACACCCGGGCCTGAGCTATTATGCCAGTGGTTGGCACAAGCTTTTGCTGGGCTGTACATGCTAAGCGTAAAAGCCCTGATGCACAACTGAAGTGTTGGTTTACCTCAGATTTTGTTCCGTCTTCCAGGTGTTTTCCATGCACCCTTTCCAACTGAGGCTTGTGGAACCACTCTGTAACATGGGTACCGGCCTCTCTCCTTTTCCATAGGATCAGCATTTAACTTTTGTCTCACCGTTTCAGCTCATGTTTAGCGCCCATACAGAGCACCTGAACATGAGGGCCTGGGTGACCCAAGTCCCACCTTATCAGTGTTCAACAGTACAGGTACACGGTGGGCAAGAGCAAAGATAAGTCACGTGAGATGGGTTCTGAAGGGAGGCCAGTGAAGGAGAGAATCCGGTCACTGCCAGGTTGTTTGGCCCCAATTCTCCAAACTTACAAGCTGTTTGTCCCAACAATAACCCTTCTGGCACATTTAAAAGCCGTTTCCAGTGCTGTAGTTCCGTTATTTGGCGGAACACGTGAGTGTTACACAGAAACTTTGGTGTGAGAAAAATAAAGGGAATGTATGCTACGTCAGGGAGAGGGTGCTGCTGGTCCTCAACAGAAAAGAAAGGTCAGGAACCAAGCAGGAAGGTGGGGGGGGTGCTCACCTCTCAGCCTTTGTCCTTGACCTCTGCTTTTAGAGGCCAAGATTGGCTGGTAAGATTTCTCTGAACTTCTAATGTGCTCTAGCACATTCTCTTTCCTCAAATCATGAATCTCTCTCTTTAAAATCTTTGTTTTTGACTTGTACATTTCTTGGAGGAGACATTTCAAAGCGTAATGTTGCTCAAAGTCTCGTTCTTTAATACATTAACTTCTTCATTTATCTAGTAAAGGTATTACTGACTGGCGTGTTTCCTTCCAATCCATATCTTGTCATTTGTGATCTGTACAGATGTGCAGGCATTTCTGTGGTGTCCTGACTTAGATTCCTTCAGGCTTATGCCTGACATATCTGCATTACAGGGCAGTTATATGTTTAGTTTTTGAATGAACATCCATGCAGATTTCCATAGTGGCTGCCACAGTTTACACATGCGCCAGCAGTGCATGAGGGTTTTATTTCCTGCATCCTGGTCAGTATTTGGTGTTTGTTTTCTTGATGATAATCCATTCTGACTAGGGTGATAGCAAAGGCGCTATAGAGTTCCTTTGGGATATGACAGAGAAATGTGAGTTAAACCAAATGAAATAAAACATGAGTAATAGCTTTATCTAGAATCACAAATGTCGAGTTTAAATGATCCAGCAGAAACACCTGTGAATAAAAGTCCCCAGAAAAAACCCTCTGTCTTCAAACTGGACTTTCTCCTGCAAGGCTGATCAACAGATTAGAATTTCAATGAATGTGGAGAGTTTGGAGTATTGGAGGTCCAGAACCTAATTGCTGTTTATTTCAGGCCATCTTTAGCCCCCTAAACAACCACTCCTTGCCCACCTCTGTTTCTGATTTAACACCCTGTGACTAATAGATAAAAACATTTTAGAATATATTATCCTAGAAGACCACCACGTCTCACCAATCAAAAAGCTAGAATGTCATCAGATAGCATCTGAGACCTATAGTAAGAACTCTCCAGCTTTGCTGCGACCTGCTTACTGAATGAATCCACCAACGTATTTGAAAAGTGTCTTGATTAATGACTCTCCTTTGTTCTAATAAAAATGTAATGTAACTGTTACCACCCCAGAACGTGCATTTGGGGTAACCTGAATCTGTGTTCCCGGGCCATGGGAGCTCATATTTGGCTCCAGAATATACTGTCTCTTATCCCCTTTGAGATGAGAGTTACGCTTCTGCGTTGACACGCCCGAACACACATGTTTACTGAAGCTCTATTCACAGTAGTCAAGTTAGAGAATCAGCCCAGATGTCTGTCAAGAATGAATGGATGAAGAAAATGTGGACTACATACAGAATGGAGTTTTATCTAGTCACAGAGAAGAATGAAATTATGCCATTTGTAGGAAAAAATGGATGGATTGGGAGATCTTTATGGTAACCAAAATAGGTCAGACTCCGAAAAAGTTACATTTTATCTCCTATGTGGAATTTTTATTTAATACACCACACACACACACACACACACACACACACACACACACACACACACACGTGCACCATGGAATTAAAGGACTATTTAAAAAGTGAAACAAGCTGGATGTGGTGGCGCACGCTTTTAATCCCAGCACTTGGGAGGCAGGCGGAGCTCTGTGAGTTCAAAGCCAGCCTGGTCTCCATGGTGAATCCAGGACAGCTGGGGCTACAGGGAGACCGTGTCCCAAAAAGACTAAAAAAAGTGAAACAATGCCAATGGGAGGAGGAAAAAGAATGTTTTTGCTGCTGTTCTTGTTGCTCCAAAAAGGCCTGATAAAAAAAAAAAAACAGCTTAAGAGAGGAAGGATTCACTTTGGCTCACACTTTGATGGTGCAGTCCATTGCGGCGGGGATGTCATGATGACAGAAGCTTGAGGCAGATGGTGACATTGTGTCTGTGGTCAGGAAACAGGATAGTTGCTCAGCTCCCTGCTCATGTTTACTAGTCTAGGACCCTAGACATGGAATGGTACTGCCTACATGCATGGTAGACCTTCCCGCCTCAATTATAATAGTCTGGATAATCCCTCACAGGCATGCTCAGGGATTTGTTTCCATGAGGACTCTGTCATCAAGATGACAATCAAAATTAATCACATAGCCATTCCTTGTTAATTTGACACACAAACACATAGTTTTAAAGCCATAACCTCCTGTCTTTACCCCATGGACTCATGGTCATCTTATAATGCAAAATACATTCAGCCCAATTTTAAGTCTGCACAGCTTTCAAAAGTCTCAACAATTTAAAAAAGTCCAAAGTCCAAGTCTTTTCTGAGACTCAGGCAACCTCTTAAATGTGAGCACCTATAAAATAAAAATAACCTTTTCTAATTTCTGTTCAATTACTATGACAAAGCACTCTGACCAGTACCAACTTGGGGAGGAAAGAGTTTATTTGGCTTATATGTCCCGGTTCACAGTTCATTACTAAGGAAGCCCAAGGTAGGAACTCAGGGCTGAAACCTGGAGGCAGGAGCTGGAGCACAGGCCATAGAGGAACGCTGCTTACTGGCTTGCTCCCCTAGCCCATGGTCAGCCTGTTTTCTTATAGAATACAGGATAAACTGCTCAGGGAAGGCACCACCCACAGTGTGCTGGGCCCTCCCACATCACTCAACAAATCAAGAAAATACCTCACAGACATGACCACAGGCCAGTTCAATAGAGGAAATTCCCCAGTTGAGGCTACCTCTACCCCAGTGTGCCAAGTTGACAACTGAAGCTATTCAGCACAGTTACATACTTCCAATGTGCAACAGCACAGAATAAACATTTCACAAGGGAAGAATGTGGCTCTAGCAAGTAATGATCAATCCAAGCAAGACCAAAATCTGACAGGGAGAACAGAAAATCCTGCAGCTCCGTGTCCAGCTTGTGGAGCTCGTGATGGAATCACCTGGGCTCCAAAGATATTGTATAGACTCCACTCCAACAGGCAGCTTCCCTCAGTGCACACCACGTGACCGTGGCATCTCCGACAGCCCGGGGTCTCCTTTGCAACTTAGGCTTGATCTTTACAGCTTCCTTCAGTGGCATCTGAGGGCAACCCTGGAGGAACTCCCATCCTGCCAGATAATTCCTGGCTTCAGTGGCTCTCTAGAACTGTGGCACAAGACACTATAAATCCTCTTATTAATGAATAGTTTATGCCTATAAAACCAGTACCACATGGATGATGCCGCTAAGGTCTACTGCCAGCTCAGAATGGAGCCTGGTTCTGTTGGACAACAGTTGCAGTGGCTTTTATGGGATGCCCCCGGGGAAACTCACTCCTATGTGGTTTTGTTTTTGAGTAGGGAACTCCATCATTGGTATTCTCAATTTAAGCTCGGTCTCTTTTCAGGGAACCTTTGGTGGGTGGGATCTTGCCTTCAGAGAACCTTTCTTGCTGACCCACTGTCAGGTTTCTCTTAACAGTTCTAATCTCTTTAGTAATCACAGACACTTTGTCCTCTAGACCCTTTTTCCTTCCTCCTCTTTCTATCTTCATAATTATCGGAAGTCGTCATTTGGTTATCAGCTCAGGCCTATCTGAAACTCACTGATGATAACAAGTAAAAAGAACAAATGCTTTTTAATCTTCTCCTCTCTCTACTTATCCATCACTTTTTTAGTTCAGAAATTTGAGTTCTCTCTAATCTTTGCAATTTTGCCATAAATCTAAAATGATTCTGAACTCTCAAAAAAAAAAAAAATGCTTGTTTTTAAGCAACCACAACATATTATCCATTCACTGTCTGCATTTTCAACTCTGTCCTCAGGCTGTGTCTCGGAATCACTGAGGACCAGATTGAAAAGCCTACCGATCACCTCTGATGTTGATGAATACAGTGCTCACCATTAGCCTTTACCTTCTTTAATTTCTCAGTCACTTTGAGTACCTCTGATCACTCTCTGCATTTTTAAACATAAGACAGCCATCTTCTGAAACAAAAGATATACTTTTTTGTGGTAAAGGAGAACCATACTTGAAATGTTTGTTTTTTTCTTGAAGCGCTTGGGATCAGACCTAGAGTTTTGTACATTATAGGAAAATGCTGGACCACTAGACTCTGTCTCCAGACCTGAAATGCACGATCCTTCCTGACAGTTGGGAGACTTTGGGAAGACATGCAGTACAGAGACTGACGCTTTGGCATGTGAGGGAGTTTAGAGACAAGTTAGATGTGAGCATTAGGGAACTGATGGTTAGAATGAGGCATTCCTGACTGGCAGAGACTTAAAAGCCAGTGTTTGGGAGCTGGAGAGATGGCTCAGCAGTTAAGAAAAGTGACTGTTCTTGCAGAAGACCCGGGTTTGAATCCCAGCACCCACCCACATGGCAGCTAACAGCTGCCCATAGCTCCAGTTCCAGGGGATCCGACAGCCTCTTCTGTCCTCCATGGGCATTGCATGACACGGGTGTACTTACCTACATGCAGGCAATACACACATACACATAAAAATATAAAAATAATAAATAAAAATATTTTTTAAAAAGCCAGTGTTTATAGCCATGGATGTTATCAATGACCAATTTACGTGGATTAAAAACCAGTTCTGGAGATGAGTGCTCGATTCTGAACCGCACCCAGAGAACAATCAGCACTGTCCATGAGTTACTGTGTTGAACCGACTTCCTCATCTCTCCCTGGGCCTTGGTGTTCTCACACTCCTCCTCTATCTTTAGTCTCCATTTGTTGTTGTTGTTGGTTTGTTGTTTTTTTTTTTTTTTCTACCAGACCTTCTTTCCGATTTCAAATATTAGATACTTTGCTGTTGGCATTAATGACATCATGTACACATTAAGTGTATGATTGTGTCTTGCACTGCCCCTCTTTCTATCAATCTCTTGGTGATGCTAGTCTTAGAGATTTGAATATTAGAATGTCCTTGCAGTTGTCTCCCCAAAGTAGGCATCTAGCCCAGACCTTGCAGACCAACTGCATATTTGCATACCTAATTGCCTAGTGAGTCTTTGCATGAAGATGTCTAGTATCCATGGTGAGCTCCAGGCAACTCAAATCAGCTTTTATTCCTAAAACTCTACCCCACCATAGGCCTTCCCCACTCAACTTACACCAATTTAACTCTTCCCTTGAATGATGTCTAGATTCCTGTCCTCTCACACCAAACCCTCTGGTCTCTTAACATACCAGTGTGTCTCTAGCTTCAGAAGAATCAAGAATCTCTCATCCTTGACAACTCCGTGGCTGCTCTCCTGGTTCTGAGGACCTCAGCTACTGGAGAAGATCATGGGTCCCCTGACTGGTGTGCATACTCCCCTGACGACCACTACACTTTTTTTTTTTTTTTTTTTGTCTTTTTGGCTTTTTGGCTTGGAACTCACTACATGGGCCAGGCTGGCCTCAATCTCACAGAAATCTGCCTGCTTCTGCCTCCCAAGTGCTGAGACTAAAGGCATGCCTCATCACTCCTGACTTTACATATTCTTAATATGGACAAATATCACACTTGCTAGGACTTTCCCAGTTTTACCGCTGATAGCCCTGTGTCTCAGAAATCTCTCCCCACAAGGCAATTAGGACTGGTGATTAACTGTCTGGTATGCTCTCTAAAGTGGGGCATCTTCTTGATTACTGAGTGATATGGGAGAGCCCAGCCCACTGTAGGTGGTGCCACCCCTGGGCAGGTGGGCCTATGTTACATAAGAAAACAGGGACCAGAGGAACAAGCCAATAATCAGCATTCCTCCATGGCCCGTGCTGCAGCTCCTGCCTCCAGGTTCCTGCCCCGAGTTCCCTTGGGCTCCCTCAGTAATGAACTGTGACCCAGGAGATGTAAGCCAAATAAACCCTTTCCTCCCCATGTTGATATTGGTCAGTGTTTTGTCACAGCAATGGAGAACCAAGCCAGAACAGAAATTGGTACCAGGGATGGGGTATTTCTGTGACAGACCTGACATTGGTGTTTGGGGGAGGATTGTGGAAGTGTTTGGAACTTTGGTCTGGAAAAGCCATTGAGTGCTTAGAGTTTGTTTCTCTGGAGCTTGGAATAGTTATGCTGAATGAGTTGTGGAAATGGAGGCCTGGCTTGTGAAGCTTCAAAGGGAAGCGGAGACTATCAGGGCTGTTTGTGTGATAATTTGAATTGAGAATCTCTGGGTTCTGGTCGGCTGGGGCTGAAGAATCAGCTGTGATTAAGAAGAGACCAGAACCTGAAGCAAAACCTTTGTTTTACTGGAACAATTGATGCTCGTTAGCTGGGGCTGAAAAATCAGCTGTAACAAAACACCTGCATCATCGAAGTGAAATCTTCTGGGAGGTATTTCCTCAGGGTCAGGACACAGAGGGGACCCAAGCCTCCATCTCAAGCTAGAAGCAGGACTTGGTAATGTGTAAGAGTCTCCTGCATGGTTCTGGTGTTGAAAGCGTGAAGGTCACAGAGAACAACTGAGGCTCGGCACTCTGAGAGGCCAGGAAAGGCCATAGGTGAAAGTGCAGCTTCAGTCGCAGTGAAGACCCCAGGATTGAAGGGGTCATGGAGAGAATCTGAGGCTTTGCACCTCGAGAGGCCAGAAGAGGCCATTGGTGAAGGTGCAGCCTCAGTTTCAGTGGAGAACCAGCTCTTTGGAGATGCTGGGACCATTGACAACAACAAAGGGTAGCAGCAGGTGTGGAATGGAGCCAGCCTGGGTCTGACAGATGAGCTGTGTGTGCTGTGGATGGCAGAGTCAGAGAAGTGGAGGTCCCACTGGGACCAATTTCTGTTCTAGTTTGTTTCTCCATTGCTGTGACAAAACACTCTGATCACCTCCAACTTGGGGAGGAAAGGGTTTATTTATCTTACATCTTCCAGATCACAGTTCATCCGGGAGCCCAAAGTAGGAACTCAGGGCAGGAACCTGGGTGTAGGAGCTGGAGCACAGGCCATGGAGGAATGCTGCTTACTGGCTTGCTCCCCTGGCCTGTGCTCAAGCTGCTTTCTTATACAACACAGGCCCACCTGTCAGGGGTGGTACCACCCACAGTGGGCTGGGCTGTACCACATCATTCAGCAATCAAGAAAATGCCCCGCAGACATGATCACAGGCCAGTCCTATGGAGGCAATTCACCAACTGAGGCTCCTGTAACCCAGGTGTGTCAAGTCAACACTGAAGCAGTCCAGCATGCCATGATCATCCACATCTAAAATGCTGCCTGTTCTGTGTGTGCCAATGCCTCTGTTCACTCCACTTTTGCTGCCAGCATCCGCGCCCACACTGTTGCTTCTCAGCAGATAGATGCTCTGAGATGAAGTTTTAAAACTTGATTTTTTCATCTTTTCAGTCTGGTTTCTCCCACATAGCCAAGTTGACAAACAGAAATAGCCTTTGTCATTTCAGAAATACACACACACACACACACACACACTCATACACACATACACACACATACACACACCACATGCACATACACACACATACACACACATACAGACATACACACACCACACACATACACACAAACACACATACATACACACACATACACACATACACACACCACATACACACACATACACATACCACACACACATACACACAAACACACATACATACACACACATACACACATACACACATACACACATACACACACATATGCACATACACACATACAAACACACACACATACACACACACACATACACACATACACATACCACACACACATACACACAAACACACATACACACACCACACACATACACACAAACACACATACATACACACACATACACATATACACACACATACACACACACATGCACACACACAAACACATATATACACAAACACACATACACACACACACATGCACACACACACTCATACACACACACTCATACACACTCATACACACACACACATACACATACACACACACATTGCCATGTTTATATCTCTGCAAAGTTTTGTGCTCAAATAATTACTCAACGGTGTGTACTGCAGCCTTCAAAGCCAGGCATGTTCCGGTCTCAGCCTACTTCAGCCGTTCAATCTTGTCTAGTCTCTTTCTCCCATAAATATACCCGCAGAAGTCAACTTGAGCCTTGATCTCCTTGAAAACTTTGTTCCATTTCTGGCTTGGGGGTTTCATACATACCTCCTTCTGTCTGACATGCCCTTCCTTCCCTCCTCTTCCTAACTAACACCTGCTTTTGAGTTCAGGACAAGCATTGTTCCTTCTAGAAAGGCTCCCCTGGTTCTCTCACTTTGTCCCTGTTACTGGACGGACTCTATTAAGCCTGCCACTTCTTCAGAGTCCTTTTAAAAACACAATTTAGATAAGTGCATGACTGGTTTTGAACATGTGTTTCCTTCATTAAAATATCATCTATCTGAGAGAAGGAACCATGTTTTATTGTTTAATATTAACTTTCAGTCATTTAAGGAGTCCATACTTTTGAGACATTGAATGAATGGACAGATGGATGAATGAATAAAGAGCACTGAATGGATGGATGGGCCGATGGATGACGAGAGAAGAGTAACAAACAAGTGGCTGGATGGGGGTGAGTGAGCAGTCCCTCACTGGTTGGCACTTACCTGACCCTGGTCTGCCCGAGCCTTATCTTTATGTCGCAGTCTCAAATTTCCAGAAACCTCACGCTGTTGTATTCAAATCATCACGTCTAAGTGGTCTCTTTCCAGTACTGAGGATTTAACTTCTCTTGGCAGACATGGCTGCAGGTTAATAAATAATTTTCAGCTGTTCGCGTCAGCATGCATGTGCTCAGCTCTTCATGGAGTCTGATGATATGCAGTATGCAGCTTGGGTACCAAGAACGCAAAAACTTGGCCGAGTGCCTTCCCTGCAAGGCCCTGGGTGAGGAAACATGTCCTGGGGCGAGTTAGGAGATTAAAATGCTTTCATGGAAGTCCCCATGTATTGATGGAGGGAGTTATCAGAACTGACTATAATAGAAGGGAGAGGTGGACCACACAACAGGCACTTTCTTCTCAGAAGGAAACATGCATCGAGCTGATGAAGTTTCTCACTGCCTTGCAAACTATGAGAGAAATTCAGTGCCTTGTACACATATCCTGCCAGCTACCTTATAAGCAGTACCTCTCCTTGGTGAGTCATCCCTGTCCCCCAGTTTGTGTCTTTACAGACATTTACAGACTTGAAAATTTTATATAAAATTTCCAAAAGACTGGAAATATATGCATTAGTGAGCCAGAGGCTCTATCGGCTTCTGAAATGCGTGGATATTAGCACTTCAACGGCATGAAGATCAGCTTTGCTTAGAGATACCAAGCGAAGGATTCAAAGTAAAAATGCAGTTAAATGCACCCACAGAGCCGCTTTGAGCTGCCTCAGACTTACCAGGGTGTCCGGTGTTGGGAGCTCCACGTGCAGCCATCATCCAACATCACCTACAATCTATCCATCTGTGTGTGTGTGTACATCCATATGGACATATGTGTACATATACATACATATACGGGCATATACACACATATGGAGAAAAACGTGTGTACATATGTATGTATGGAGATATACATGTGTATATGTGGAGATCTATACATGTGTGTATATGTGTGTATGCTTATACATATTGGAGATGTGAATGTTTGTGTGTGCATATGTGTGTGCATGTGTGCTTTTGTTTTGAGACAGTGTCTCACTCTGTAGTGCAAGATGTTCTGAAAGTAGCTGCAATTCTCCACGTCCCCTTCCCAAGTACTGAGACTACATGTGCGAACCACCATGCTCAGCACTCTAATCCATTTTATATATTATGAGAAAAGCCCAAGAAGACAGCAAGAACATCCCGCTACCTCTGCTTACATCCCAGTGGCCTGAACTAGTGATATCTACTGTTCATGCACCTGCCAAAAATTGGCAGTTTTCCAGCTCAAGAGATGGATCAGTGGGCAGTGTGCTTGCTGTGAGCATGAAGACCTGACTTCAGATCCACAGAACCCAGGTAAGAAGCAGTGCATTGTGATGTGTGCCTTTAATATCAGCATAGGAGGTGGACACAGGAGGGTCCCTGGGACAACTGGCTAGCAAGTGCAGCTGAGATGGGAAGTGCTGGGTTCAGTGAGACGTTGTCACTGAACTGAAGAGATGGTTCAGATGTTGAGAGCACTGGCTGCTCTTGGAAAGGACCCAGGTTCAGTTCCCAGAACCTACATGGTGACTAACAACTGCCTGTAACTCCAGGCCCAGGGGATCTGATGCCATCTTCTAACCTCCAGGGGCATTGCAGAACAGGGGTGCAGTTGCACAGCTACAGGCAAACACTCATACACACAAAATAAAAATAAGAAAGAATAGGGTGGTGACCTCTAGAAGAATCCACACAACCTCAGACCTCCATTGTCATAGGTGCATATGCAGCACACACACACACACACACACACACACACACACACACACACACGATTGAGGCTACTATACTATGTGAGACAGGAAAGAAATCAACCATTTTAACAATAGCAATTAAATCTAAATTTAATCACCTCCTTTTTGTTTGTTTTCAAGGTTCTCTTTTCGAATTGATTTTCAGGGAAGATGTTTTAAAAGTCTTTTTAGCTTTTGATTAAAAACAAAAAAATGTTGCTAGTAAATACAGATAACTTAGATCAATATGAAAATGAAGGGGAATCACCAAATAGGAGAACTGACAGAAATCAGTTGTGTTACTGTTGCTTTCTTGAAGCATCTTAGATTAAAGATTGAATGATGTATGTTTTTCTATATAAACCCGTCTCTGATCTGTGCCAGGCACTGAATTAGAAAGAAAACCATCCTCTGTGCCAGAACCCCACTCAGTGGCACCTCAGTCATGCAGTACTGGGGTCCATATTCAGAATACAGCGAAGCTGAGATTGCTCCACAAAACATGTCTCAAAACATCAGTATGTATGAACATTTGTTAGATATGTGCACTCAGGTTAAACACTGAAATCGAAGCCATCCAAATGTTTATTATGGGTAGACAGCTTTTTGAGTCTTTTTGCAGTTGCCGTGGACTTCGTCTCTAGCCCCTTTTCACGCCCTGTGCTCTCCATTTCTCTTCAAATCTGTACTTTGTGACTGGAACAATTCACCTTCTTTCTGTTTATTATTGTCCTCTAAGCTCCGCTCATATGAAACTATGCTCTTAAGCATAGCTGGTTCTTAGCTAAGCTTTAGTTCTAGACATTACAGCTTGGTGTTTTCTATTTTCTTTGATCTTGCTAGATCCCCAAATAAATTAATATAAATGTGAAGTATGCTTACTTTTTTTTATACATGCCACACGCCACACACCATTGTAACAAAGGGAAGCTATAAGGTACAATCAGCAGTATACTTTATTTAATCAACGATACGTGAAATATTATTTCAAGATGCAGCCCATGTAAAAATTGAGTTCTTTTTGTTTTACTTAATCTTTAAATCTGCTATGCACTTTATATGTGTTGCAAGTCACAGTTCAGATGCTAAATTTTCAATGGCTGTGCACCTTGTCTGTTTATACTTCATATAATTCATAGTTGAAAGATTAGATTTGAATGTTCTAATCATTCCATACCTAACTAAAACTTTTCCAATAAGGGAAGTGAACAACAGAAGAAAGTTCTTTTAGTATATACATCTATTTCCGTGTAACAGTCATAACATAAAACTGGCTTGACTTTGAAGCAAAGTGTAATAGTTTTATAACTTCAGAGCTGTGAGATGGCTCAGTGGGTAAAGGTGCTTGCTGCCAAGTCTGATGATCAGAGTTCAATTCCCCAGGCCCCACACGGTAAAAGGAGAGACGTTGTTCTCTTATCTCCATACCCACATACCATGGTGCATGCACGCGCACGCACACACACATACACACACACACACACTCCACGTGTGCGCACACACACTAACACGCAAAATAAATTAACACAACAATTAACTTAAAATTTAACCGGCTATGCTAAGTAAACTCAGTAAGTCTGATGTCATCTTGGAATTATTAATATTTAATTCAGAAGGAAGCCATAATTTCAAGGGAGATTTGTGCATGAACAAAGCTTTTAAAGTTTTTTCTTTGAAGTTTTGCAGTAAGCTATACAGCACATAATGCATATTAATTCATGTAAGCAAAAAACCTTTAGAAATATATATTATACATTCCTAAAAATACTAACTTCAAAATAAATCTTTGCACTTTTCTAATCTGCTCAAAACCAGAATTCTTTTCATGGAAGCTTTAAATTTATCCTGTTTGTATGCTATGTCAAAACCCTGCTCCAATCCTGAGCTATATCACCTTTTTCTTTGACTATTGGATATTTGGCAGGTATCTTTTCTTTTAAGAGAATGCATTGGAGTTGACAGTACAGTAAACTTTTTAAGATGTCTTCCGTGACTCAAGCAGTGAGTGCTGGCAAAGAACGTCAGGTGTCAGGTCATTAAATGCACTGTCTGACTTACTTCAGAAGTTCCAAACTTATGGTTGTGCTTCATGGATTTTTGGCGCTTTTTAGTCTACTTAAAAGCTTAAATATTTTCCAAGATGTATCATACAGTGAGAGACAGCAAGAAGGGAGTCAGAAGTTTCTTGTTTTATGATTTGATAAACAGCATTTTGAGCTATTATGATACTATTTTAAAAAATAGTATCTAGTTAAAAGTCTTCCATTAGATGTAAAATACCAAAAAATTTATGCCCTGTAGTTGGTATTTTAGGCTTCAAATCAACAACATTCCCCCATGAATTTCAATTCCATTGAAACAAATTATACCTCAATATTTAATTGGGCATACGTGTTATAATGTGTGATTAATCTTATGGAAAAACAATTTTCCAGTAGAGACGCTTGGTGATGCTCAATGTGTCATAAATGCATTGAAAGTTGAAAACATGTAAGAAACGTGTTTAAGATGGCTGGAGGGATGGCTCAGTGGTTAAGAGCACTGGCTATTCTTGCAGAGGACCTGGGTTCAGTTCCCAGCACCCCCATGGTGACTAACACCCATCCTTAACTCCAGTTCCATGGGATCTGATGCCCTCTTCTGATTATGGGTACTGCACACACATGGTGCACTTACACACAGGCAGGCAAAATATTCATACACATAAAATAAAAATAAAATAAACAGAGCAAAAAAACTTAAATTTAAGACAGTTGTGCTCCCAGCCTGGAGCCCAGTAGCAGAGTGGCTTGCAGTGGACCAGATGTTTGCCTCCTGATGGCCGTCCTGTCATGAGCTGTGGCTGCTGCAGCATCTGGTGATAGCCAGAGAAATGTCCGAAATTCAATGTTCAATGTGCAGCTTCTGAATATCTGTTGCTTTTGCATTGTCATAAAAAATTAAAAATGTATGCTAAACCAAGCAAGTCAGGCAAAGTCTCTCCTTCAAAATTTTGATTAAGTAGATATTTTTCATCTTTTTCTATAATAACCCTCCCAAAGGTATGAAGTGATACCTTGTTTTGATTTTAAGTCGAATGTTTCTGGTGAATAGTGATATACATTTACATATAGTTACTTGTGTGTTTTTATACACTTACTGGCCTTTTGTGACATCTTTATTCAGGTCCCTCACCCATTTCAAAATCAAGTTGTTTCCTTTGTTGCTCCTGAGCACGTGTGTGTCTTGTGTACTGATTCCTTATCAGCTGTAAGGTCTACCGACATTTTCTCCTATTCTGGAAATTGCATATTTACACTATTGAATGCATTTTCTAGCAGACTCTTCTTGTTTCTTGAAGCCCATTGTCCATGTTTCTTTTTGTTACATGTGTTTAAGGAATGTCATGAGTTTTCCCCTTAACATTTGCTTCTAGTAGCTGTAAAATTTCAGGTATTATATCTGAAGTCTTTAGCCTATTGTTAAACCTATTTTTACATGGTGTGAGGTAGGGGGTCCCGTTTCATGCTTTGTAGGGATAACGCCTTTCCCCAGCATCATTCATTAAGATGCTGTCCTTTCCCTGTCAGCAGTGCTTTATGCCTAGTCAAAAAAACAATTGAAGGTATATGAGTGGATTTACCTCCAGGCTCGCTCTCTCTCCCATTGGTTTCTATGTCTGTTTTATGCCTATTCCATTCTGTCTTTACTATTATGGCTTTGTCGTGTACTTTAGGATCAGATAATTCTGATTCTCTTTTGTGTTCAATGGCTGTGGCAATTCCAGGTCCATGTGAATTTTTTTCTAATATGAAAAATGCTATTGGAAATTTAGTAGAGAGGGCACTGAGTCTGTAGATTTATCGCTTCTGGTACAGTAAGTATTTTAACAATTTTATTTCTTCTGACCCATAAGCAAAGGATATGTTTGTTCTTGCTTGTGTATGTAATTCCTCTCGTCGGTGTTTTATGGTTTTGGTGTGCACGTCTTTTACCTCCTTAGCTAAATTTATTCCTAAGTATTTTCTATTTTTGAAGCTCCTATAAATGGAAAGTTTCAAATTTGTTTTTTGGATAGTTAATATTGGTATATGGAAATGATATCCACATGTTGATTTTGCACATTGCAGTTTTATTGAATTTGTTTATTCATTCTGCTTTCTTGGTGGAGTTTTTAGCCATCTGTAAAGGATCCTGTGACATGAGAACAGAAGTGACTTAACTCTTCCATTATGACCTGCACATCTTTTCTTTCATTCATTGTTTTTTTCTAGAACTTCCAGTGCTATGTTCAATAGAAATGGTGAGAGCAAATGCCCTTTTCTTAATTCCTGATCTTAGAAGAAAATTTCCTACCATGCTCTCTGGGACCATGCCATATATCGAATTTTGAGTTTCAGGAGTGTCTCTATTATATCTAATTTGTAGAGTGTTTCTATTTCATCATGAAAGGATTTTTTGTTGCAGCAAATTATTACTTCCATATTGCCTTTTTAATTTTCATAATTTCCGTGTTTGTAATTCAAATATCTATTTGTACTGGTTTGTTAATGGCAATTTGCATAGGCACTGCTATAACTCAGCTACCTGCATTAATTATTAAAATAAAAAAATTAAGAAGCAGTATATTTTAGAATGAAATGGAGATCTTTTTTGAGGGTTAAAAACTCATTCAATTTTATGTCTTACAGGGCTTATACTGAGTTCAATATTGCATAACTGTATTCATTCAACAGCAAACCTAGAAATTTTATAGCCATTTTTGAAGGAGCTGTGTCTTTGCTCTGGAAACTGTTATTGGGCATGTTAAAGCTGTAGTGATATGTTTCTTCTAAAAAAATAAAAATAATATCAAAAAAATGTAAAAAAATTGTATGATTATACCAGGGCATTAGAAGATGTACAAACCGAATCAATCCATAAAACAGAATGGATTAGTGATGGGTCTGTACATAACACAAGAAATGTTGTATGATGTGATGTTAGTAATACAATGCTCACATGATATAGTCATAGTGCCTCACATGTTATAGTCATAATACCTCACATGCTATAGTCACAGTACCTCCCATGATACAGTCATAGTACCTCATGTGATACATAGTACTTCACATGGTACAGTCATAGTACCTCGCATGATACAATCATAGTGCCTCACATGATATGAAAGTACTTCACAGGATACAGCAGCAGTACCTGACATGATGCAGCAACATATAACAGTACCTCATCTGATAGAACAACAGCACTTCACATGATACACCAACATACAGCAATGGTAGTGGTATGTCAGATGACACAACAATAGTACCTTGCATAATCTAACTATAGTACCTGGCATGCTACAACAGCACCTCACACAGCACAACGAATGTACTGCCCATGACATGACAGCCATACCTCACACAATGATACAACAGTACCTCACATGATGATACAACAGTACCTCACATGATACAACGATACCTCACATGATACAACAGTACCTCACATGATACAATGGTATCTCACATGATACAATGGTGCCTCACATGATACATTGGTATCTCACATGACACAATGGTATCTCACATGATACAACAGTGCCTCACATGATACAATACCTCACATGATACAACAGTACCTCACATGATACAATGATATTTCACATGATATAATGGTACCTCACATGATACAATGGTACCTCACATGATACAACGGTATCTCACATAATACAGTGGTACCTCACATGATACAATGGTACCTCACGTGATACAACGGTACCTCACGTGGTACAACGGTACTTCACGTGATACAACAGTACCTCACATGGTACAATGGTACCTCACATGGTACAACACTACCTCACATGATACAACGGTACCTCACATGATACAACAGTACCTCACACAATGAGGCAACTATATCTTACATGATACAACAATACCTTACATAATCCAATGGTACCTCACATGATACAATGATATTTCACATGATATAATGGTACCTCACATGCTACATTGGTACCTCACATGATATAATGGTATCTCACATGATACAATGGTACTTCACGTGATACACAGCACCTCACATGATACACCAATAGTAGATCACAAGATATGTCAGCCGCACTGCATACGACGTAACAGCTCAAGTGCAGTGCAGCCCTGTGAAAATGAAATTTTGTACAGCACAAATGTGTTTTATGCTGCTTGTAATTTAAATAAATTAAAATGAAAAATAAAAATTCATTACTAGCTACTTTCAGAAACCAAGTGCCACTACTGGCGGCCATATTTGACAGGACAGATATATGCTGTGCTGGCATCCCTAAATTAGCACAGGTAATTTATTTTGTCAGAAGTCTTACGAAGATTCAACTAAAAACTTGAAGCTTTATGGCGGTGTGGAAATGATGTACATTCACTGGAAGTTGATCTCTGACTTGAGTTATGGACTTTTCTGAGACTTGCATTGCACAGGATAAAGATCAGTCCTCACACTGAGCATTGTCAGTGACCCACAGCTCCCCATCAGCCGTGTGGTCCTGATTGTAAACAACTGATACTCCACAGTATGCTGTGCTGCTGAGTTATAGTACCAAGTGTGTTAAATCCATTTTGACTAGCGGTGCTTTCAACTTAAATGCATTTATTGGGGCATAGCTCTAGCAAACAATTGATAAGCACCTGTATTTTTTAATGCAATGATTTTTAAAAATAATGGTTTCTTTTTCAGTATTTTCTCATAAAATGTGTTTCTTTGTATTCTACTTATTTAGCATACAACCTTTTTTCACAAATATGTGAATGAAAATCAACTAAAAAGGATTTCATTCTGCAGCTCTGGTCAGCCTTGAACTCAAGATTCTCTTGCCTAAACATCTCAAGTTCTAGGATTAGAGCTGTGTTCCACCACATCGGTCTTTCACCTGTCAATGTTGATCAGTACATTTTACATACTATTACTTGATTCTTAAAGTTTTATTTTGAAAATTTCAATCACAAGATTGCTGAGAGAAATGTCAAAAAATAATACCTACAGCCCCCAACTTGTTTCCACTCTACCTCCGGCAGAGCACTGTGAGTTTGGTTCCAGGCCTCTGCATGAACTGACTGTAACGAGCACTTTTTTTTAGTTTCTTAGAGCAAATAAAGTTCTGTCTGCACGATGCTGTGGTTCATTAACTGGGCAATATCTTGATAACTAAAGGAAATAATGCACAGAACTTAATTTACAGGTAAAAATTGCTCCCGCTCATCGGAGCTCTGGCAGACTGCAATCTTTGTGCCATGAGGGGTCCATGCTGGAGTGGTGGGTGCCAAAGTTTGGGTGGCTGGAAATTTCTTAAAGCAAGGTGCATGGGCTGGTTGGTCTCTTCACAAAGAATTTCTCTGTGTCATCTGATGCTGAGGAACAGCATTTTGCCTGCAGTAGAATGCCTCCTAAAATTGGAAGTAAACCCAGACACTGCCCTGATAGCTAAGATTCTGTGGCCAGGTTTCACAAAGTTCACAGTATCTTCACTAGGACTTGATTCTATCTCAAGAAACCATCAGTATGAAACTATTACTGAGAGCTCTTCCACCCATGTTACATCATGACTGGGAGATGAAACAACACATTCCCCTCTCTGGCTCCACTGTCAATGCCAGTTCGCATGCTATCTCTACATTTATTTACTCCACTAAAGCCTCGAAGTGCTCAAAGTCAGCACTGAAGGCTGTTCTTCCAAACTTCTGTTAATATTAACAGTTCTACTGCCTCTTAATAGTCACAAGTGCTCTTAATGGCATCTACAAGATGGGTCTTTTCCAGAAGGTTTTCAGTTTATTTTTAGCCCATTATTCGAATCACAATCTACAGCAACTACTGCCCCCATAAAATATGTAAGAAGCCTTCGAAGTCAAAATTCTTCCGAGTCATGGGAAGAGGATAGCTGCTGTGTGATTGGACACTAAGTCAACACGGAGCTCAGCATACATCTCCATCAGAGCTGCGTCACGCAGTACATTGTAATGAGCAGTGATCTTGAAAAGAATCTTGTCCCTGGGAAGTGGGTCTGAACACTCTGGCCTTCAGTGATTATGCAAGACGTGTGGTAACGGAGCGCTGTCATCCGGTGTTTGCTGCTCTACTTAACGAAGCACAAGCAGACGGACGTAACTGTTAAGGACTTAGTATCTCTAGAACGGCCATCAAGCTGCACTGACCCTCAGAAGGAGGCAGCTCGCCCTGCGCAGCTTTGATGACAGACATTGACTTCTCCTCAGCTATGAAGGTTCTAGATATCTTCTTTCAACTCAAGGCAGTTTCCATAGACGAAACACCTGCTATCCAGAGGATCTGTCTACCCCTGCTTGCAGTTTCTGCATCAGCACCCTCCATCACACCCCCTTCTACGTAACAAGATGGCCTTTTCCCTTGAACTGTGTGAACCCACCCCTGCCAGTACAGACACTTCTCCCGTAGGTTCCTTGCCTCGTTCAGACTTCACTGTTAAATCTCTGGGTTCATCTCTAGCTGAAGCTTTGACATTAGGGAATGCTGGGGATGGTTTGACCTTCTCTCTAGATAGCTGTAACTTTCTACGTGGGAAGTGTTCTTAATAATTATCTGTGGCTCCTTAAAGTACCACTTTCCTTTAAAGAATCTTTGATAGTATGAAAGTATATTCTATAAACACACGGAAATGCCAATATGAGCCCTGCTTTTATGCACAATTAATATATTAAGGCTAATAACAACTTAAAACAAAAATTTTTTAAAGGGATTCTCTCCTCTGCATCCCCATCTTGCTAACTTTGATACTGTGGACCTAGCTTGGGTCTGTCTAATCACGTCCAGCTTTTGATTTAAAGTTGGGGACATATCCTAGACTCTTGTTAATTCTTTACCAGCCTCTTTCCAATATTAATACACCTCAGGAAATAAGGACTTGTACCAAAACTATTTTTAATCAGTAGATCATGTTGTTCAAAGGTAAGATTTTGGCTCCTGGTCTTGTCTTTACCCTCTTGGACTATGTAAGACACAGCTTGAGACCTTTAGGAACAGGTTTCATATCATCAAAATATACGTGTGTATAAAAATGTCCCAATGAGACCCACTGTCTTGTGTGCTTAGTGTATGCTTTGAAAGAAGGAACTGTAGCTGGTGGTGGTAGCACATCTGTGTAATGCCAGCACTTTGGAAGCTGAGGTTAGACGATCCTAGTCCAGCCTGGCTTAGTAGCGAGGCAACAGCAGAGAAACAGACCAAACAGAATAGGTGTTTCAGTCAGTATTAGAGACGGACATTTCCTTGAGCAAACTGTCTATGTTGCTGTGGGGACGCCATCATTGTGCTGGGTGACAATGTTCCAGTGCAGCTGCTTTGGGGTCCCCCACACTCCTGCCAGTCATCCCTCATCCTGTGCTCTATAAATAATGCCAGTACATCCGTTGGTTCCCCAGGGGGCACCATGACGGAATCCTACTTTGGTTTGTCATTGAGAAAGAGCTTAGTAGGAAAGGGTAGATTGTAATGTTCGTCTCCTCCAGGCAAGGAATTTGAGCAGCACACAGGCATGCCCATGTGCTTACACACACACACACACACACACACACACACACACGCACACACTCATTTTTTTAAAAAAAAGATTCTTCAAATGACATTACCTGAAGGAAAGTAAAAGAAATCCAGATAGACTATGATGCTAAGTTATCCTAAATCCCAGTGCTGAGCAAGAGCTTTGTTTTAGGTGATAGATACTATGTGTCTGTAGTTTGGAGCCAAGCGGTGTCATCCATTCAGAGCTGGGGGGGTGCATGGACCTGGAAGCACAAGGTGGACAAGTGTCAGGAGGGCTGTTGAGTTCTGTTTCAACAACGACAGTAATTGTGCTTTTTCTGGTCTGCAGATTCTTCCCCTGGTGATGTTGGGAGGGAGCTGATTCACTTTTGAAAGCTAAGCCTCTGGGACTTCGGTGTAGCTTAAAAGGCAAAGGGTAACAACCATTCTGAGGACTGGTGAGATTCCTGCTAATGAACCAGGAATTACAGAATTACGAGTGGAAAATAAAGAGAAGACATATTTGTTCTCTGGATCTGTAGACTCACAATAGCTAGAGTACTCTGTGGAAGCCCAACATTTTAATGTCATTAAGTGAGATCATGTGGTTAACAGGCACTTAACAAGGTGAAAAGCGGGAAGCCCATGACAGAATCTTTCACACACATTAGTAGGAGCTGAGAGTTTCCATTAATGAGAATACCTGTGAAAACAACAGTACCAATTATGAGTGAAATGATTTTAAATTATTCGAATGGAGTAACTTACCGTTAATATTTCCTTAATCCTCTCCTGCAGAGTGACGAGAACAGAAGGGAACCAAACGCAGGTATAGAGTGTTCCCACACCCCTGACCCACGTCTGTGAGGTAGGTATGCTCCAGTCGAAGACTTGTACATGGAGCAAAACACATTCCAGCTAAGGAAAAAGGTGACTCTTGTATCAAAGGCCCTCCTCCACCCTGTTGCTTTGCAGCCCTTAAGGACGTCTTTGGATGGAGCCAAAACAGACAGTCACTTGTCTTCCCTTCACTGTGCAAAAATAAGCACACCACTTAAAATGTCTCCTCCCAACAGTGCCTTTTCAGAAAGTACATTCTGACCATTTTTGTGAAGTTTAAAACATTTTTATAGAAGGAGAGACATTCAATAGTCATTGATTTACTATTTTCATTGATGCCCCCAAAACTGATTGAAAAGCAAAAAAACTTAGGGTTAAAAACAGCACAGGTAGATATTTAAAGGGGAATTCTAAGAATTGGATCTTCAGTGTAAAATACTTACATTTTTATTGAGTATTCACATGAGTGGCAGTGAGCTAGGTGGGATCTTTCAATGCCTTATCGGAGCTGATCCTTCTAAGGGCTGAGAGGGCTGGGCACCAGGACACACCCCCATTTTATAGTCAGGCAGGATGAGACAAGGCATTTCTCCCCCTAGGGATTAAAGCTGCCAGGTTAACTTGTTTTCCCAAAAGTGTAGTTGGGTGGCTTAAAATCCTCCTGGAGCTGGGGGACTCCTTGTAGGGAGCATCATTGAGAGAATTCTTGTGTCATAGGAACAACTGGTTTAGATGACGATGTTTTTGCTTGTTACTTAGCATTGAAACCAAGGCTCCACGCATTCTAAGTGCTTTACTACTGAGCTACACCTCCAGGCCCAGAAGATGGCTTGACTAGAGTCCAGTGTTCAGTTACTTGTAATGACATGTTAAATCCCTAAACAGCTTTTGAGGGGTGACAGTGATATTAATGGTGGGAAGAATATTTGGAAATTTTTAAATAACTTGCCTCAAATCAGTGTTGAAGTTTAATGAAAGGCTGATTAATTTACTGTTTACTAAAAAATAGAATTACTTTCAACATAATCAATGGATTTAGAGATGTTATTGAGGTCCACAAAAATATGTCCACACATTAGTTTCACAGAAATAATTGAGAATGTGTTGATGAAGACTTTGAGATTTACATTAGTATCAATGATCATTATTAAGACCCATTATATATTGTATCTTTTTTATGTTACCTTTAATATACATTATCAGTTCAGTCAGGTGGGGAGCTTGATTTCTTCTGTAGCTGGTTGCTTTTTGAGACAAGGTATAGCTTTACCAGGCTAGCTTTGAACTAATTATACAGATGCAGATGAATTCCAGATCCTCTGCTTCTACTTCCCTGGGATTACAAGAATGTGTCAAAATGTTGGCCTTTCCTTTTCACATGAGAAAATCTAAAATTTGGCAAGTGTAACAATTTCCTAATGTCACCCAATGTTTAACTAATCTGAAAGCAAATTGCAGGCTTATGATCCCAGAGCTCAAGTTCTCACTGTGCACAGCTGCCTAGGCCTCTTGGGACAAAGTACTTAGAAGCTATTGCTTGTGATAATGGGGTTGATGGTACTCAAGGCAAGGCAGCATACTCAAGATAAGATTCAATTGAATGCTATCCAACTTTTTAAAAAGTATTATTGCTCTGTATTATGGAAGCTCAACCCAAATAGTTGCAAACCTAGTCCAAGTGGAAAGTTAGTAATATATCCCGCTAAGACTATACCTTCTTCAAGAAAGTTCTCAAAGTTCACAATGGACCAATCAGTTCTCCTCTTTTAGAAGCTAAAGGTTAGAAGTGTAATGCTTGTCTGTAAATACAAGGATTGATGTTTAGCATATAGTAAGAAATTTCATTTGTCTAGGGATATGAGAGAGATAGGGTTTTCTCAAGGATCTATGTCCTCTCCTGCCATGGTTACTTGACTGAGTTTACAGTGCCGCCCATGAGTTCACTCCGACTAAGGGGACTTAGATAGCTGTTGATTACCCCCATTCATACCATACACCACTCACCAGAGAAGCTGCTTTATGAAACGGATGGAGGCTACTCCAAAGTCACACAACTGGTCAGACACAGAGAACATACGTCTGAGAGATGCCCAGTCCTAGGTGACACATCTACAGTGGGACCTCTACACCTAAGGCTCATGGAACATAGTGGAACAAGGGGTAGAGAGAAAACTAATGCGTCCCTCAACTCTCACCAGTAAAGCTTCCTTATACAACAGAGTGCGATCACACAGAAGGCCCACCACTGCCCAAGTTTTAAAGAATAAGAGACTGGAGAGTGTGTGTCCCCGGAGGGGACTCCTGTATTGAAGCTCACCCACCCATGGCTCAGGGACCATTGAGGACGAGAGAGCGGAAAGATTGTAGGAGCCAAGGCTGGTTCATGAACACAGGGAAGCAGAGGCTCTCAGGCCACTGGGAGCTTGCTCCTGTGAACTTGTGGCAATGGTGGCATCAAGCACAGGACCCATGCCAACTCAGACAAGGGCCCAGAGGGAAGGAGAGAGATGGGTGGCAGGCTGGCTCTTGACTGAGAGGTGTTGGAGGCTGGTTGCTGCTGGGTGGGGGAGAGTATGCCTTACACACGATCTCTGATGGACTGACTGGACTTCAGTGGACGAATTTGCACTGAAGGGCATCTGGGTGCAAACTTTTGACTTATAGGTCTTACTATGAGTGACGGAATGCATGGGTCCGGTGGGGGAATAGGGGAGTCATGGATGGGGAAGGGGGTCTGGGTTTGATTGGAGAACTATTGTGTGAAAATACAGAAGCTCAATAAAAAATTCTTAAAAAAGAATAGCAGTGTGAAAAAAAGTTAAAAGGAAGAGAACTTCTGTCATGGATCTTCACTGCTCTGCCCATGTCCAGGTCTTGTGCAGGTACAGTGGCAGCCATATTCACAAGCACTGTCACGTCTGTGTCATGTCCAGATGACATGATGTCTGTTTATTGAGCATCTCCCATCCTCTGGCTTTTATAGTCTTTCCACCCCCTCTGCCACGAAGCTCTTTGCACCTTGGAGGAGGTGATAAAGATGACACATCAGGGTCAGGTGCAGCACTGTCACTTTTCCTGGTGTATTTAGTTTACCTGATGGAGTGAATGGTGGCTGCGGAAGGTGGTATTATTTTAATCAGTGAGAAATTGCCCATGTTCCAGGAAGTAACTTCCTATCCATTACTGTACTTGTAACTACAGTCAAACTCAGTGGATCATACACAGAAAGGAGAGGTGAAAGTCGGGGAGGGGGGTAAGTTTCCGAAGGGAAGAGAAGAGCAGGAGTGGGGGGAGGGGAGGGCTAACACTCTTTGCAGCTGTGATGGGTAGTGGTGAGAGCCTGTATTTTCTGGTGCCTCTGGGGCCTTCCTGACCAGTAACTCACAGGAGGGAACCCATTCCTGGCATTTAATAGCCATGTCTTCTAGGAGTGTCATCGTTCACTAATGTGGGATACTTCTGTTCAAGGTCATTTAAAAAATTATGTTTCCAATTAGCTTTCAAACTGTGGTGTTTCCTAAGGCTTCTTCATACATCGTTAATTTAGGTTAACCCATCTCTCTCCCCTCCTTTACCCCATCCCCATCCCTGTTCAAACGCAACGCTCCCTGTTTTTTCCTATCACATATGCTCTACAGTGCCCCTCTTTACAAACTTGGATTTCTGCCATATCACAGTGTCCAATTCCATGTCCATACCAATAAGGACAGTGCTTAATTGGACTCAGGGGGGTTAAAACATTAATTAAGTAAAATTATAAAATAAGGACATGAAGTTGGGAGACGTAACAGAAGAAACCTAGAGAGAGTTGGGGGGGGAGAAGGGTGGATATGATCAATATGCATTTTATCCAAGTGTGAAATCATCAAACAATAAATAATAATTAAAATTATAACAACAAAAATAGAAAAATTAAAAAGAATAAAATAGAGAACTCACAGGGACTTGAAAGATGCTGGGACAGAGGACCTGGGTTTGGTTTCTAATATCCACTTAGCAGCTAACAACCATCCATGACTCCAGTTCCAGTGTATCTGACGCCCTCTTCTGGCCTCCATGGACACTGCACACACATGATGCACTGGAATCGAAATAACACACATATAAAATAAATAAATAAAAACAAACAGAAAACCAGAGCTTATAATTGGACAGCACTGTGGCTTCCCAGCTATCTGTCTGAGTCATATCATTAATCCCAAGTTTTCTGATCCTCTTTAAAGGATAGAACTGTTCTCTGACTTTTTGTTATTTATTTAATAAAAATATTGAATGTGCATTAAAAGTCATTGTATGTATACATGAAACTATCAAAGAATGAAAATGATGGAAAAATGCAGCTTGTACTGAAAGATGTGTTCACTGTTATGAAGAACCTTGATGCGGCGCTTGGTTCCTGCAGCTCACAGAAGGGAAAACACAACTTTGGCTTTGAAGCTCAAGGAGTTCACATGGCTTCTTGACATTCATCAAATACTGTGGCACCTCTGTGAAATAATCCCATAGGCTGGATCTGCAGGGAAGGGGGAGCTGGTCAGATTCCATGGTCTTTGTCCAGTGCTTCAGAGTTCATGACTTTAAAGCCCACTGGGTCCCAGGGGCTGGAGAGAAGAAGGCTCAGTAGTTAAGAGCACTTGCAGCTCTTGGAGTTTGGTGTCCAGCACCCACATCAGGGATTTCACAAACGCCTTTCATTGCTGCCCCGTAGGCTATGACATCCACTTCTGGCCTCCAGTGACACATGAAGAAATACAGCACAGAAAGATCAAATGTATCATTTAAAGAAAGACCTCACATATTCCATGGAGTAGGATGAGAGATGCAAAAGTGACCCATGGTCCAGGGAAAGTCGGGGTTTCATAGTGATTGCAGCTGTGATTTGAGAAGTAATGATTGTGTTGCTTTATCTCCATGTCATGTTCAGTATTTATAATTGTCCCATCACAGAGCTTTTAGGTCTGTTTACCCTTTACTCTTGTAATTATTTTGTGATTCAACATTAAAGTCAGAATGAGTTAAGTGGAATACATAGGATCATAGGCAGGTGGGGGCAAAATGTGGACCCCAAAAGTTTAGCAGCAGACCCTGCTTTGAACTACTTCTTGACATAACCAGGCATAAAAAGCCAGTGGGGGTTTGGACTATTCAGGAAGAGAATGAGGGGGTAAGTGTCCATGAGGTAACGTCCAGTGTGACGAAGGACTTGAAGCAAACAAGTTACAAGACAGAGAAGTATTTGCAAATATTTGAAATGTAAGTGACGGAAAAGAGTCGACACCTTTACTATACAACCATTGCTTAAAATTTACAGATAGAGTCCTTATGTGTGACAGTAGTCAAATAAAGGACTGTGAATACAGCTCAGTCTGTAAAATGTTTGCTGCACAAGCATGAGCACCTGTGATCCCCAGCACCCACGGAAAGGCTGGGCATACTGGTACGTGCTTATAGTCTCACCACTGGGGAGGAAGAGGGGGGATCCTTGGGGCTCTCTGGCCATCAAATTAGCCTCTTTGGTGAGTTCCAGGCCAGTGAGAAACCCTGACTCAAGAAAACCAAGGTGGGCAGCTCCTGGGAAATGACATCCTAAGTTGGCCTTTAACCTTTCTCACATGCCTACAGATATGTATGATCAGATACACACATGCAAACAAACAGGGAGAGAG
>NW_008338533.1:6300470-6312870 GCF_000622305.1 Nannospalax galili | reverse complement strand
GAGAGAGAGAGAGAGAGAGAGAGAGAGAGAGAGAGAGAGAGAGATAAAGTTAAACATGATAAACCAGGGTCAGGAACACCCTGTTATCTCAGATTACAGCTTTAGACTCTGGTGGTTGAATAAATACAGCTTAGTCTCAATAAAACACAGTTTTTTCTCTCAGTATATATTTTGTATATTTTTATAGAATTGTTGTGCATTTCATACAATACATCTTACTCATATTTAGACCCCCTTCCCTATCTGTGCCCCTCATAGCCCACCTGAGGGATTTCATGCATTCTGTCATGTATGTCAAGGTTGGGTACCCAGATGTCCCTCGGTGTAAGTTCACCCACTGGAGCCTGTCCAGCCTATCTACCGTCTTTCCCTTAAATAAGATCAACTCTCCCTAACCCAGCAGCGATCAGCTGCCAATAGTTCCTCAGCTAAGGTCGGCACCTAAAATACAATGTTTAACCTATGTAATCAATATCTATTAAAATTAATTTTAAATTATCTGACATTTTATAAGATATATGGGGGAAATGGCAGGATCATACTATATGATATCTAAACTAAACTTATGCAAATAATAATGTAAGATATTAAATATAATAAGCAGAAATGCAATTATTCATCTTAAATGAAGATGTGAAATGCCAAAGACTGAGGATACAATTGGAACAGGGCACAAGTAGATGTTTTCTGAGATCTAGCATCTCAGGGAAGCCTTGAGGATAAATAAAACCACTGTGAATACCTCATCTAGACTGGAAATCTTTATTGATAAATAATTCATACAGTCTGCAATTAGCCTATTTGTACAATTTAATGTTTTTTTTAATGCAACAAACTGATAGTACTTTGAAGTCATCACTTTGAATTTCTGAGTAATTTTGGTAATTTCTTACCTGTGTACCACGTGCTGTGACCATATCAACACTTTTAGCCTCTCGTCCCGGATGAGCCCTCCCTTCTTCCTAACTGTCCCCTCAGGATTTCAGTCCTTCTCTTTTGTTCCTGGCTTCAGCAGGTAGCAGTAGCTCTGTGAGTTCATGCAACAGCAGGTCACATCCTCTCCAGAAGACAGTGTTTCTCCACACCCCCTCATCCTCAGGGTCTTACAGTCCTTCCCGTCCTCTCTCCGTCACTGATGGGCGTGATGTAGATGTGCCATGTAGGGCTGAGCACCCAATAGTCACTTATTTTCACGATGTTGACATACTAAGACTCTGAATTAACCATTGCCCACTGCAAATAAGCTTCTCTGAAGTAGGACGAGTCCTTTGGGCATATGCCAAGGAGTGGTATAACAGGATGAGATGATAAATTCCTTTTTAGGTTTTTAAGAGTTCTCCACACTGCTTTCCATAGGGGTTGCACGTTTCTGTCCCCACCAGCAGTGAATGAGCATTCCCCCTTTCCCACATCCTCACCAGCATTTGGTATTTTTCTCTCTCTTGATCTTAGCCTGTCTGACTGGGGTAAGATGGAACCCTAAAGGGGTTTTTATTATCTGCATTTCTCTAATTACTAAGGATTTTGAACACTTTTTAAGGTGACTCATCCTACTGTCGAGATACCTGTACATCCATGCTTGTTGCTGCTCTCTTCACAATAGCTAAGAAATGCAAACAACCTAAATGTCCCTCACAGATGAATGGATAATGAAAATGTGCTACATTTACACAATGGAGTTCTGCTCAGTAGTAAGAAAAGATGAAATTTTGAAATTTGCAGGTAAATGGATAGAACTAGTGACTGCTATAGTAAGGGAAGTAACACAAACACAGAAAAGCAAGAGATGTGTGTTCTCCCTCATCTGTGGATCCTAGCACCAATCCCTTATGTGTGAGTATGTATCCTGATGTTACAGCTGGAGCCAGGAAAATGGAAAGGAAACGTGGAGATAAAGGAAAAGAAAGAGCGCAAAAGAGGGGGTTGATAGGGAACAGATGTTAGCAAGGGGGAGGTGGGGAAAGTGGGGGTGTTGCGTTGGGTGGGGGAGAGAGGAACATTAAGGGGGCTGTGATGAGGGAGGCAGCAACTCAGGAGGAGGCATGACAGGAGGCGGTGTTATTGGGGATAATGAGGACTGGTGAGGGAGGTCAAATGGGGAAGAGAGAGTAGAGATGAATGGATCTTGGGAGGCTAGGAAAGGCAGAGGGAAATGTGTTGCCTCTAAAACCCCTGAGAAATGCAAATACGATGTCTGAACATTAGTGCATATGTGTACCTGGGGCCTGTGTGGCAGGGAACACAGTGCCAGACAGGAAAGACCTGCCTTCCAGTGGTTGATCAGAGTGGTTCAAGAGACTCCCAAAATAACACAGGCTATTGCCAGAGCTCTTGGTTAAATCCCAGAACGGAGAGACAAGACCCTAGTGCTGAAGAGAGGACATACTTCAAACAAAGGTCTTGGAGCAATGGAGCAGGAACTGACCTGGGAGCCTTCTACCTGAAGACGAACTCTCATAGTTCTAGAGAATACTATGAGAGCTGCTAAGGGAAAAAGTCAGTCAATCAATGGTCCAATCCAGCTCCAAAGTCTAATAACCATAGTGCTCAGCACAGCAAACTACCCCTATTGGTGCAGTAGTGGCACTGTTACCTGGAGGATAAGCATACCATACACCACTCACCAAAGAAGCTTCTTCATGCAACAGATGGAGGCTACTGCAGAATCCCACAACTGGTCAGACACAGAGAACATACATCTGAGAGATTCCCAGTCCTAGGTGAGATATCTGCTGTGGAACCTCTACACCTAAGACTCGTGGAATGTAGAGGAACAGGGGGTTAGAGAGAAAACCAATGCTTCCCTCAACCCTCACCAGTGAAACTTCCTTATACAACAGAGTGTGACGCACACAAAAGGCCACAACTGGCCAACTTTTAAAGAATAAGAGACTGTAGAGTGTGTCATTTCCTAGGACTTTTATATCAAACCTCTCCCATCCCCAGCTCAATGCTTATTGTGGAAGTGAGGGCGGAAAGAATTTAAGAGCCAGGGCTTGTTCATGAACGTGGGGAAGCAGAGGCTCTCAGTCCACTGGAAGCCTGCACATGTGAACTTGTGGTGTTGGTGGCATCAAGCACAGGACCCATGCCAACTCAGTCAGACAAGGGCCCAGAGAGGAACAAGGGAAATGGGTGGTGGGTTGGCCTAGTCTGGGAATTTTGGAGACTGATTACTGCTGGGCGAGGGAGAGTAGCCTTACCAACAATCTCTAGATAGGCTGACTATACAGTCCAGCAGATGAATTTGCAAAGAAGGATGTCTGGGTACAAATGCTTGATTGAATAGGACTTAACATGTATGGTGGAATGTATGAGTTCAGGGGGGGCATTGATGGGAAGGGAGTCTGAATTTGGTTAGGAACTGTTGTGTGAAATGTAAAAAAGCACAATAAAAACATTTTAGAAAAGCTTCTCTGACCAAAGCTAAGCACAGCATTACTCTATGAATATAAAAACAAATATTTAGAAGGAAGTTTGGCTAGACACACAGGTAAGTAAACATCAGTAGTACATTACCTCCTAGGGCCTGTGGCTTCGTTAGACATGGGCTTTTGACCAGGCTTACAGTACCAGGCATGAATTCCCTCCCCTGGAGCAGACCGCAAAACTAATCCATAAATGGTTGGTGACCGCCCTAACATTAATGCCACTATTGTATCAGTGGGCACATCTCACCTGGCAGATCAATATTTTCTGTAGCACACAAAGTCCATACCTGGGTAAGACCACTGACACCTCGTTCCCTGCAGTATCCTGCCTAGCAGCTTCTGGCATTATGAAAGCTATCCAGAAGGGGGGATGCTTACAGTTCAGTTCCAGCTTGATTTTTCATGGTGGTGCATGTCTTTAATCCCAGCACTTGGGAGGCAGAGGCAGACGGATCTCTGTGAGTTCAAGGCCAGCCTGGACTAGTGAGTTCCAGTGCAGTGAGGGTCTACAGGGAGAGCCTGTCTCAAAGAGTCAGAATAATAATAATAATTATTATTGTTATAATTCAAGTGTAGCTGCATGTATGTAGTCATGCAGGCCTATAATACCAAAACCAAGGAGGCCAGTCAGGGTATACATCAAGACCCTTTCACACAAAAGCGAACCAAACCAAATCAAAAAAATGTGTGTGTGTGTGTGTGTGTGTGTGTGTGTGTGTGTGTGTTTGAACTAGAATGTGGTAATGTAGTACTATCATTATGTTTTAAAATATCTGGCTTAGATCTGAGGTGAGTGGTCTGTTACTACATTTTCTAGTTACACAGAGTTAGTATGAAAGGCAGATGCAAAGGTCAAACGTGTTATCATGTTAAAATGTGTGATTTTTTTTTTTGGTCTTTTTGAAACAGGGTCTCCCTGTAGCCCCAGCTGTCCTGGAACTCACTATGTAGACCAGGCTGGCCTTGAACCCAGAGATCCACCTGTCTCTGCCTCCTGAGTGCTGGGATTAAAGGTGTGTGCCACCACGCCTGCTAAAATGTGTGATTTTATGATAGAAGTACTGATTCCTTTGTCATTGTACATGAAAATCTAAGAGAAAACTTTGTATGGTTTAGAATGAAAGAAAACATTTTAAGTGTCCATTAGACATTCAAACACGCTCCCCTGCAGACTCAAACATTATTAAGAAAACACTTCCTTTGTTCAGATATAAAATCCCCTAATTTACATGTACATCCTTTTTTATAGTAGCAGAGTACATTAACGCTTCCTTAAACTGCTTAAATGCATGTTTTTCTGTTGAATTGTCCTAATTCTGTAAAGAAAGGAAATGTAATCAGTCCTGTTTTAACCACTTTACCAAGAAACCAAGGAGGGTGCTCAGAAGGCTTACCGGATGCTGTGGACAGGTCATCACAAGTTTTTGTTGCTGTTGTTATGGTTGTTTTAAATAGGAAGATGTCTGTCTGGGTGGTTTGAATGACCAGTGTCCCCAAAGACCCCAAGTCTTTGACTGCTTGGTTGGTGGCACCGTCTGGGGAGGCTTAGGTGGTGCTGCCTGGCTGGAGGAAGCACGTCCTGGGGTGGGTTTGAGAGCTAACGGCCACTTCCCTCATGCCTTTCCTCTCTCTGCTTCTTGTGCCTGCTTGAGATGTGAGTCTTCATCTTCCTGCTCTGGCTGCCTCCTACTGTGCCTTCTCTCCCATGATGCCCTCACTCCTCTAGAATCATAGATCTGATGAACTCTTCCTTCTGTGAGTTCTTTCAGCTGTGGTGTTTTATCACAGCGACAGAAAAGTAAGTAGCACACTGTTGTTTGCTTTTCTTCCGGCTCGCTGAAGTAGGGATCTTAGAAGGCACTGTACTCCTTTGTACGTTCACTAATAAATAACAGGCTTTAAATTCTATGGCCCCAACTCAACTCAACCTCTCATTTGTTTTAAAACTTTATTGCAAAGTTGCTTCTCTGGATAGGCATTTAGCCTCCCATGCCCACCTCTCAGCCTTGATCTCAGGGTCACAAATGTAACACCATATGAATCTCTTAGTACAATGGTGTTCAGTACAAATATAATATGAGCACTCTGTGGAATTCCTAATTAATAGTAGCTACACATTAAAAAGTGAAAAGAGAGGTAAACATTTTTATTCCTTCTACTCTATCTGTGGTTGGAATGTAGCTTAGCAGTAGAAATCGCCTAGCAAGCGCAGGCCCTGGGTTCTGTCCCCAGCTCTGGAAAAAAAAAGGAACCAAAACATTGTTCTTAATAAATTGCATAGGCATTACTATAATCAAGTACATTAAAAATATAAACCCCCAAAAGGAAAGTATAACCAAAGATTAAAGGGGCCAATATAAATTTTTAAGAGTCCATATGCATAGCTAAAGGCTACATAACAAGCAACAATGCCAGATAGGAGATACCTTCTTTGGAGTTGTTGGCCAGGGTGGCCAAAGGGACTCCCAGATAATAACCCAGCATAGAATTGGGAAAATTAATAGCAGACCCCAATCTTATCTAAAGGAATATTGACAACTGATTGCTGTTAGATGAGGAACAGCTGATCTTCCTAAAATAAAGACCTGTAGATAGGCTGACTAGATTCACCGGATGGACAAGTAGTGGGTAACGGCTGGGGGTGCCGACACCACAGCAGACAGTAGCAGGGATGACAGAGTAAAAGGGCTCTAGTGGGGGAGGGTGGCTATGGGAGGGTGCTACCTGGGAAGTGGGTATATAGATGAATAAGATTGTTTGGGATGTTCTATGTGATATACACACAAAAAAAATCAACAAACTAGAATAATGAGTTATATTTGAGGAGGAAGCATAAAAATTTATGTCATGCTAATTAGTAGAGGTGATAAACTTTACCATTGAAATCTACCTGATGACTTTATATCCATACACAAGTGCCAAGGATCCAAGTGCAACCAACCATGACTAGTAATAATCAGATACATACAGATTAGAGACACATGTGCCAACATCTAAGCGTTATTAGCAAAAAAAAAAAGAGTCTTTTTGTAAGAAAGAGTATATTTTAAAATGAAATGGAGATCTTTTTTAAAGGTTAAAAACTCATTCAGTTTTATATCTTACAGGGTTTATACTGAGGTCAATACTGTATAACTGTATTAATTCAACTGTGAATCTAAAAATTTTATAGCCCCTTGAAAGAGATGTATCTTTGCTCTGGAAATTGTCATTGAGTATATTAAAGCTGTAGTGAAATGCTTCTTGTAAAAAATAAAAAAATTAAAAAAATGTTGACTATATATTAAGTACATAATGTCAAAATTATTAATATTTTACATTATTTTGGCACTGTTTTTTATATTCCATGTTTATTATATTTCTAGACTCTCAGTCTGACAGAGATACTTTAAACTGTTTGAAGGAAGATTGGCCATTATGGTTCGGGAGGAACTGGGACTACTGACTATGTATTTTGACTCTTGGTTATAGAAATTTGAAGCATTTCCAAGTTTTAAGTGGACTCTGGGGACTGCATCTGCCTGAAGAGTTATCACAGAAGCTTTGCTAATTAACCTCTGTTCGCATAATCTTGGTATAATTTTTCACTAATTGAAATCTGGGCTTCTTTTAACAGACTGTGATTTCTTAGCTCCTTGTTTTATTCTGACCTACTTTCCAGTGAGCTTTATTTGAGCTCAGTGAAGACCAGCCTTAGGATCCCAACGGTGAGGGGCACATCTTGAGAACAAGCAAAGATTTTTTCCAATTATTGATAGCTCAGGTCTGCAGAAGTCACTCAGTTCTTATTACCTGTGAATAAGCCTCTGAGTTTCTCCAATAGTCAAACACCAAAATTTCAGCTGCTAAATCCCAAATACATGTTTCTCTTGGACAACGGCACAGATTCAGGCTCTGTTTCCTGAAGGGCTCTGAAAGGTGAGGAAGGATACATTTCTAGGCAAAATTTACTCAGACCCCGATGACTCTGCTTTACTGAACAGTTCTTTCATGGATTACTGTTCAGTCGATGAAGAATAGGATATAAAATCACATCCCCTCTTCAACTACTTCAACACGGAAGCAACAGACACCATCTTTGCTGTTCTATGGGTCATCCTCTCACAGGATGCAAGGGAGGATGGAGCTGCCTGGTTGGCTGCAGAGCGTCCCTGCGCTGCCTGCTCCAGATGGAAAAATGATGCATACCACTTTCTCTGCAACATACTCACATTCCTTTTGAGCTCAGAATCTCAAGGAGGGTCCAGCTAACCTGAAATGCAATAGCAATAGTCTTACTAGAGACAGGGAGACCTGGATTAACTTGAATACATTCATCAGCTCCTTGGAATCTAGAGTTTTCCTTCCATGACAATCCATCTGTGGGTAGTGACAGAGATGGAGATTCTTTAACTCTGAATCATTTTCTTCTTATTCTATTTGAAAGTATTGAGGGTCTGGAGAGATCACTCGGTGGTGAAGAGCACTGACTGTTCTTGCAGAGGACCTGGTTAGGTTCCCAGCACCCACATGGCAGCTAACAACTCTCTAACCCAAGTTCCATGGAATCTGATGGCTCTTCTGACCTTCCTGGGTATTTGCAATACTGGTGCATTTACATCCCTACTGACAAAACACTCTTACACATAAATTAAATATAAATAAATTTAAAAATTAAAAAATATTTTTTATGTTTTGCCTACATGTATGTAAGTGTACACAGTGCCGACAGAGGCCAGAAGAAGGTGTCACATCCCCTGTAACTGGAGTTTCAGACAGTTGTGGGCTGTCATGTAAGTGTTGGGAACAAGACTCAGGTTCTCAGAAAGAGCAGCAAATACTCTCAAAGGCTTAGCCATACCTCTAACCCTCTTACAAGTTTTAAGTGAACTCCAGTTTTGTTTGATGAACAATTTATAATTCATGTAGTTAAAGGCTACACACTCTAGGTAGGTCTGAAAAATGATTGTCTCTTAAAAACCCCTGCCAAAGTGCTCCTAAAATCACAGTTTTCTGAAAGCCACCAGTTATTTTTTGGTGATTCATTATTCTTGGTTTAGTTTGCATTATTCACTGGCGCTTGCGCTTAAGAGCATAAGGGCATTTGAGAGCTGGAGAAATGGCTTAATGGTTAAGCAAGCTTCATGCCCTTGCAGAGGACCAGGGTGCAGTTGCCAGCACCCACACTGTGGTTTAAACATTTAGGAGCACTAGCTGCTCTTTCAGAGGACCCGAGTTTTGTTCCCAACACCTGCATGACAGCCTATAATTATCTGAAACTCCAGTTATAGGGTATATGACAACTTCTTCTGACCTTCGTGGGCATTTCACAGCACAGATGCATTTAGTGTTGCAACTTCCTGTAACACTAGTGCCAGGGGATGCGATTCCCTCTTATGGCCTCCACCAGCTCCTGCATGCATGTGGTGCACATAAACTCATGCAGGAACACACACACATACAGATAAAATCTGGTGAGTGGGGGCTATGGGAAGCACAGATGTGGGAGGAGGTCTACATTTGATTAAGATCTATAATATGAAATGCACAAAATCTCTATAAATTATATATTTTAAAAAAGAATAAACGATATAAAGAAACGTTTTTAAAAAGTATGAGTATTCAGTGCCCATTCTTACCTGGGGGTAATATACAACTGCAAGCAGACAGACACATATGCAATTTCCCAGGGTTCTATGGAGCTGTGTTTTCAAAGTAGGAGTGGCTACATTAGGGCTGTTATGACAAACAGCTCCCGACGTTCTAGGGCTTCTCTCGGTGTAGTCTTCTTTGTGGGTCACACGTCTACTACCAATCAGTGTGATTACTATGGCAACATTTCTGTCATTAGTGGATGTGACTCAGAGGCTGAAACGTGTGAATTTTCTCTTTAAGTTTCCTAGATCCTCAGAAGAGCCTCTCAGAGGCTTAAAGTGCCCTGTGCCTAAAACATACCGGTTTTAAAACTTTGCTGCAAAGGTAACAGCAGACTGTTTGCATATGTGAATAGATGCCTATTTTCTCCCACGTTTGTGTGATGTTTTCCAATTTCTTAATATATCAAGAGATCTAAAAATCTCCCTTGAGAAGTTTAAATGACTAGGAATAACTAGCTGTCTTTTAAAAATGCAGCAAGTACAGTTATTCACCCTCTTTCCCTCCAATGCTATTTTAGTTAACTAAAAATGATTGCCTCCCAGGAACCTCAGCCAAAGTGCTCCTAAAATCACCATTTTCTGAAAGCCACCTGTTAGAGGCTTCTATCTTGTCATGGTAGACTAATTGAAGTCAGACTCCACTGTGAGAAACAACTGAAATTATGTTCTTCCCATGGCCAGCAACATGTACATTTGTACAGAAGAAAGGTGTGAATGAGATTATATCTCAAGTAAATTATCCACTGATTGTGACAGTTAATTGGCTGTCATAGTACTCAGTTACCTAATTACCTTCCAAAACCTTGTTATCAGATCTGCTTTAGTCTAAACATTTTCACTTAAAATACCTAGGCTTGAGTGAGCTATCTTTTCATCATTTTCATATAGACTCAGATTTACAGAGGAAACCATTCCCAATAACAGGTGAAAATACAAACTCATTTGTCCATATGATTGGACTGTTTGTACTGCTCAGCATGCAGATGGGAAACCACCAGTCCCCGATTATCTGCGTGTAATGCCAGCTGACAGGCTGACTTGATTTTATCTGGCCAAGATAACTCAGGCATCCATGCTGCTAAATACGACCCAGAAGGTTTGATTAAATATTGTGTAGTGAAACCTGTGGAAAATTCAAATGCATCTTTGCCTCTTGGTGTCTGAGCATCCTGTGTGTTCGTTGCATAAGGTTTAAAAATGGAGATCCTTTTTCTTAAGCCTCAGAGCAATTTTCTCTCCATGAACCAAAGAGTATAAAGCGCATGTTTTTTCTTATTGCCCCCAACAATAAAATATCTGACTGATGTGTTCAAGATTATGGAATCTATTTTAGCAAATGTGAAGAAAAACCTTTGAAATTGTAATATTTTTTATACAGAAAAGAACTTGATTCCTAGTCATATTGTGTTAGGGAATGCCACTTCTACTGAAACCAGGAATGGGCTTTGTTCTACAGAACAAGTGACTTTAAAAGCTTTATCCAGTGTTGTCATAATACACCTGTACAAGGCAGAGGGATGAAGATAAAACCCAAACTGTCTAAATAGAAATGTCACAAGCACAGGGAGAAAATCAGGAGAGAATAACCTGCCTCATAAATGCAAGTTTCTTGCTTTCAATAGAGGCACATTTGACCGCAGTTCCTAGCCTACTGTCACTTCTTAAAAGTCGAAGTAAATGACCCGAACAGTTTCAGAAGCCTAACAGCTCTCCCATCTGCGCTTTCTTCTCAGTTCTCAACCTTTGTGTATAAATCCACCTGTGGAAGCATCTCTTCAAGGAGCCAGATGTAGCCTCTCAGGTCGCTCTTTACCACCGAGGCCTGTGTACATGTACATCATAAGTAAGCAGCTCAAATTCAGTGAGCTGTTGGGAACTCTCTATATTGAGCTGAGGTTTTTCTTTTTTTCCCCCCATTTCTCTCTCTCTCTCTCTCTCTCTCTCTCTCTCTCTCTCTCTCGTCTCTGTGCTCCATCCTCACTTCATTTCCTGCTTATATAAAATACCAAACATTTCAGCATATTTTATAGAACAGAATAGATGTTCTACACAGGCTTTTTAGAGTGTCCTTGATTGTGCTATTTACTTGTCCAACCAAGTTGACATCATTGAATAGATATGCCAACCTTTCCTACACATTTCCTTCCACCGGCCCCCAAGCTAGAATAAATTTTTGTTTGTTTATTTGTTTCGTTGTTGTTCTATGCTACTCAGAATTGGGTCTAAGGCCCCATGCGTGCCAGGTGAGTGCTCCAACACTGAGGGATGTCCCCAGGCACCTTTTACTTTTTGAAAAACAGCTTTAGGATGTAGCCAAGGCTATCCTTAAACTCCTTATGTATTGCAGGAGGACCTTCAACTTGTGATCCTCCTGACTCAGCCCCCAAAGTTATAGGAGCATATATCTTGAACACCAGGCTAGGAGAATGCCTTTCACAGCCGTATCAGAGCAATCTATTACTTGTTTTGGACTCATTTATACATTTAATGTTCACCTACCGTAAATATTTATAGCTGGTTATAAAATTAAATTACAAGCTTTTGAATAGCATGTACTTTACTTTGCCTTCACAGCAATGAATATAAAGATGCTTAACAGAGGTTACTTAGGTGTTCATTAAAATTGATTAGATAATTTATTCAACAGACATTTAATAGCCACTTATTAATGTACAGTTTTTGTGTGCCTAAGAGTGTACACTGAAGCTCTCTCCTACCCACAGGCCTCTCTCCGGGACCAACCCAGTTCCTCGGTTTAGTCCACAGGAGCCCTTGGAGCCTCTTCCCACCCCCATCTCCCTTTTCATCTCTGGATGGCATGGCCACCAGCTGCCCTACACCAGCATCTTTCCTGGGCCTGGCTCCCAGGCCAGACCAACACCCAAATTCCTAAAGCCAAAATCTTTCCTGGAGGGATCCAGACCTTAGGAGAAAGCCTGAGAGCATCTGATCCTCATCTGAATTGGGCCTCTGTGGGAACTCCTGAAGACAAAAGCAATCTGGCCACTCCAATATAAAATCAAAAGAGAACCGGAAGCTTAGAGGAACCAGCTTCTCATGCACAAAAAGTAAACCACAAAGACACATAAAGTTTACAAAAAGAAGCAGGCCTAAACTTGAAGACTTGAGTCTCACACAAGAATCAAAAACTACAAAAGAAATTCATATATCAAAATCACAGAGAAAAGCTGGGCATGGTGGCACATGCCTTTAATCCCAGCACTCTGGAGGCAGAGGCAGGCATATCCCTGTGAGTTCAAGGCCAGCCTGGTCCACATAGTGAGTTCCAGGACAGCTGGGGCTACAGGGAGACCCTGTCTCAAAAAGACCAAA
>NW_008338533.1:6294698-6300207 GCF_000622305.1 Nannospalax galili | reverse complement strand
GATCCAGGTCTGAGGAGAAAGCCCGAGAGCATCTGATCCTCATCTGACTTGGGCCTCTGTGGGAACTCCTGAAGACAAAAGCAATCTGCCCACGCCAATATAAAATCAAAAGAGAGAACCTGAAGCTTAGATGAACCAGCTTTTCATGACCAAAAAGTAGACAACAAAGGCACATAAAGTTTACAAAAAGAAGCAGACAATTTTCCCAAAATTAAAGAAAGATATGCCCATACAAATACAAGAAGCATATAGAACACCAAACAGACAGGACCAGAAAAGAAGCTCTCCACGACACATCATAGTAAAAATACTAAACGTACAAAACAAGAGACAATACTGAAAGCTACAAAAGAGAAACAAGTCACATATAAAGGAAAACTCATTAGGATTACAGCTGACTTTTCAGTGTAAACTATGAAAGCCAGAGGAGCCTGTACCAAAGGATTCCCAGTTTTAAATGACCACAGATGCCAACCCAGATTACTATACCCAGCCAAAATGTCTATTATAGTTGAAGGGGAAAGAAAAATTTTCCATGACATAAATAGGCTGAAGGAATTCATGTCTACAAAACCAGCCCTTCAGAGAGTTCTGGAAGCAATACAAAGTACTGAATCAGAGAGTTCTGGAAGCAATACAAAGAGCTGAAGAAAGGAATGACTATACCCAAGGGGTTGCGGCAAGAAATTCAATGATGGTATAACTGTAGAAGGGTACAGCTATATCAAGAATGTAAACAGAAATAAAAATGACAGGATTCAATACTCGTCTTTCATTAATAACTTTAAATATTAATGGACTGAACTCCCCAGTCAAAAGACACAGACTAGGTGAATGGATTAAGAAACAAAACCCATCATTTTGTTGTCTGCAAGAAACTCATCTCACTTTCAAGGACAGACACTACCTTAAGGTGAAAGGATGGAAAAAAAAATATACCAAGTGAATGGTACTTAGAGAAAAGCAGGGATTGCAATTCTAATATCTGACAAAATGGACTTTAAACTAAAACTAATCAGAAGAGATAAAGAGGGCCACTTCATTCTGATCAAAGGAACAATAAATCAAGAAGATATTACAATCATGAACATCTTTTCACCAAACTCTGGCGCACCCAACTTCATAAAAACAATGCTACAGGACTATAAGACCCAGATTAATCCCAACTCATTAATAGTAGGGGACTTCAATACTCCACTGCCTCCATTAAATAGGTCAACAGGGCAGAGAGTTAACAGAGAGACATGTGAATTAAACAATACCATATATCAAATGGAATTAATAGACATCTACCAAGTGTTCTGCCCAAGCACCAAAGAACATACTTTCTACTCAGTATCCCATAGAACCTTCTCCAAAATTGACCATATACTGGGGCACAAAACAAACCTCAACAACAACAAAAAAGATTTAAATAATTCCATGCATCCTATCAGACCACAATGCAATAAGGCTTACAGTCAACACTGGAAGAAGCCCTAATCACCACATGAACACATGGAGATTAAACAACACACTCCTAAATGATGAATGGGTCAAAAGAGAAATTAAGAAAGAAATAAAAGTATTCCTGGAACTAAATGAAAAGGACAATACAACACAACAAAACCTCTGGGACATGCTAAAAGCTGTCCTTAGAGGGAAGTTTATAGCTCTGAGTGCCTATATCAAAATATCAGAAAGAGCACAAATAAATGACTTAACATTGCAACTCAAGACACTTGAAAAGCAATAACAAACAAAAGCCAAACCCAGTAGACAAGAAGAAATAATAAAAATCAGGGCAGAAATTAATGAAATTGAAACAAAGAAAATACAATGAATCAGTGAATCCAAGAGCTGGTTCTTTGAAAAGATAAACAAGATTGACAGACAGCTAGCCCAGTTAACCAAAAGAAAGAAAAAGCACCTCCAAATCAACAAAATCAAAGATGAAAGGGGAAACATCACGACACAGACTCAGGAAAAAAAAATCGATGTCAACATATGTTCTCCCTCATATGTGGATCCTAGAACCAAATCATGATAAGTGAGTATGTATCCAGACATAACTACAGGAACCAGGATAATGGAAAGGAACCAGGGATGTAAAGGAAAAGAAAGAACCTGAAAGAGAAGAACAGTAGGAAACAGGTGTTAATAAGGGAGATATGGAGAAAAATTGGGCTAAAGGAAAGGGGGAGGGAAGGATGCAGGGGGTTCGAACCAGAGACCCCTGTACAGTGATGATTGGGGTTGAGTAAGCATGCCATTCACCAGCCCATGCCGCCCCCAGTACCGGGAACACCCAGGCGCAACAGGGAGCCTAGTCAAGCAGGGACTCATTTATTACAGGTGTTACAGAGCTTATAAAGGAACCTGGAAATCCCCTCCCCCCACCCGAGGGTGTATCTTAAGGATGGTCACGTGCTGATCATGCACTCCTCAGCAGTGTGGAAGTATTCTTCAGACTTTTAAAACAAGTCATGCCCCCAGTGACTTCCTTTTGGACCTCTGCAAGGTGGGGCCTTTAGGTCCCCACATCTCCCCCTTTTATTTTAATTTTAAGGTGGGACTGACTTTATTTCATGGGTTACCCACCTCATTGACAGCTCCCTAAGGAGAGATGGCTATCTCCTTCCTCTAATCTTATGCATTTTTGCCTGTCTTAGGTTGTGTCACCTCTGATCAAGTCTTGCCCATCACTGTTTCATGCACCTGGCCATGTGCATGTCCTGTCTTAGGAGTGCTTGTCATGGGACATCTTACCCATCCTTGGCTAAAAATGCATCATGATTAAGGGCAGCCATGTGGGTAATGCCAGCCCGTGACAGTCTTAGTCTCTGCCTAACTCAGTTAGCCAAGCGTGGGCAAATGGAGGGGGTCCTGGGGGAGTCCTTAATCATGAGGAGGGGGGCCGTGGCAGTTCCAAGGGTCCTCTGTCACCAAATTATCTGGTAAAGACACTTAAAGATAACCATTATCAAGAGAAACAAAGCAAGTCACGGCATAGGAGAAGTTGAAATACTTCTGAGACCATGTACCTTTCAGCCAATCAGCCTCGTTGCCTGGTTAGCAATGGATCTGGGCCTTTCCACTGACCAGTAATGGGGTCCTTCCATCTTACCCATACCTCAGGTCTCTGCTCCTGTCATCCCCAATGCTTCTGAAACTGGGATTCTATATTTAAGAGACGACAAAATTCCACCAGAAAAATCTTAGAAATTATTAACACATTCAGTAAAGTGGCAGGTTACAAAATTAACCTACAAAAGTCTGTAGCCTTTCTATATGCTAATAACAAGCAATCAGAGAGAGCACATGGAAACACTCCCCTTCACAATAAAAACAAACAAAATAAAATATCTCAGAATAAACCTGACCAAAGACATTAAAGAGCTCTACAATTTTTAATCTTTAAAGAAAGAGATTGATGAAGACATCAGAAGATGGAAGGACCTCCCCTGCTCATGGATTGGAAGAATTAATACTGTGAAAATGACCATCCTACCAAAAGCCATTTATAGATTCAATGCAATGCCAATCAAAATCCCCATGACAATTTTCACAGAATTGGAAAAAAACATCCTAAGATACATATGAAAGCAGAAAAGACCTCAGATAGCCAAAGCAACCCTGAGCACTTAGAGCCATGCCAGGGGATTACTATACCAGATTTTAAACTGTATTACAGTGCTATAGTCATGAAAACAACATGGTACTGGCACAAAAATAGACCCATAGATCAATGGAACAAAATTGAAGACCCAAATATAAGTAAATGCAATTTTAGCCACCTGATATTTGATAAAGGGGCCAAGACTATTTGCTGGAGGAAAGACAGCATGTTCAGCAAATGTTGCTGGCAAAACTGGATCTCCACCTGTAGAAGAATAAAACTTAACCCCTATCTTTCACCTTGTACAAAAGTCAATTCCAAATGAATCAAAGACCTCACTGTAAAACCTCAAACTCTGAAACTGTTAGAAGAAAACACTGGCAAAAACCTACAAGACATAGGTGTAGGAAAAGATTTTATAAACCAGACATTAATTGCTCAGGAAACAAGGTCAAAAATTAACAAATGGGACTTCATTAAATTAAAAAGCTTCTGAAAATCAAAGGAGGCAACCAGGGACGTGAACAGAAAACCCACAGAATGGGAGAAAATCTTCACCAGTGACACATCTGACAGAGATTTAATATCCAGAATATATAACGAACTCAAAAAACAGAGAATCAAGACAAGAAGTAACCCAATTAAAAGATGGGCTAAGGAGCTGAACAGAGAGTTCTCAAAAGAAGAAGTAATGATGGCTATGAAACGTCTTAAAAGATGTTCAACATCATTAATAATTAGGGAAATGAAAATTAAAACCACTTTAAGGTTTCATCTTACCCCAGTCAGACTGGCTAAGATCAAGAGAACAAATGATACCAAATGTTGAAGAGGATGTGGGGAAAGGGGTACATTCATCCAATGCTTAGCCATCCCCCTTGAGAGATGAACTGGACAGTCAACGACGGGTATGTGAGAATCCCCCCTTGATGACAACCTAAGACAGGAGGGTAGTCTAATGTTACTACCTTATCCAATGACGGGTAAGCCCTTGGGGAAGGATACTCCAACCTAAGACAGGCGCAGTTCCCTAAGGGTCTAGCAACCTTCATTCCCTGAGCTCTATAAGTAAAAATAAAAGGGGGACCTGTTGGGGGCATAAGGCACAGCCATTTCTCAAAACTGCTGAACAGACCTAAGCCGGTAACTTTCCATTCTGCCCACTCTCCTCCCGCAAGCATGGGATGGAACCTGTGACCTTGGCCCGCGGCCTTGTTCTCATTCCCAGTGAACTGTCTTGTTTTCTGTTTATCAGTAGACTCTCGCAGGCATGGGGGAGAGCCCGTGGCCTTCACCCGCAGCCTTGTTTTCTTTTCTAGCAACTGCCCTGTTCTCAGTGGATTCCTCCCTTAGAGTACATCTGGGCCTCTGCTATCTGGCTGAGATGCTTATTCCCAGTCTGCACTTCTTTGTTTTCATTCCCTATTTAACCCCATGCTTGTGCTGAATAAACAAGACTTGATCAGAGCACTGTCTTGTCTCCATTCTCTGTGTCTCTTGCCCCATTCAATCCCCACTCCTCACTCCAGGTACCCTGTTGAAAGTCCCGCGGGCCGGGACAGTGGATAATGAAAATGTGGTTCATTTATACGATGGAGTTTTACTCAGCAGTAAAGAAAGATGAAATCATGAAATTTTCCGGTAAATAGATAGAATTAGAGACTGTTATACTAAATGAAGTAACACAGACTCAGAAAAAAATAGACATATGTTCTCCCTCATATGTGGATCCTAGAAGCAAACCCTGATAAGTGAGTATGTATCCAGACATAACTACAGGACTCGGGATAATGGAAAGGAAACAGGGAGGTAAAGGAAAAGAAAGAACCTGAAAGAGAAGAACAGTAGGAAACAGGCCTTAATAAGGGAGATATGGATAAAAACTGGGTTAGTTTAAGGGAGGGGTAGAGA
>NW_008338533.1:6294134-6294381 GCF_000622305.1 Nannospalax galili | reverse complement strand
ACTGGTGGAACTAACCTTCTTGGATGTTTAACAGACATACTTTGAGGCCTATAATAATTTGTTTAGAGGGACACAAACGACAGTTTTTGCTCCTTGCCCTCCTAGGTCGACTAGTCCCAGGGGACTATGAGCATCTCTCAAAATGTCCTGTAATTGTGGTGGGTCACCTGTCCTCTTGATCAAGGAGGCCAAGGAGACCCCACCAGATGGACTTGAACCAGTGTCCAGTCTACAAAGAGGAGGGTCG
>NW_008338533.1:6293345-6294104 GCF_000622305.1 Nannospalax galili | reverse complement strand
GCCAACCATGGTTGAGCAGGGCCTTTGACTTATCTTCACATAGGTGGAACTAGTAAAAGAAAGGAGCCAGGGGCTCCTCCCAAGCCCATGTGACCCCTGAGGAATAGATCCTCAAACAACCTTAAGAGTAAAAATAAATTGGTTTATCACGGCCAACTGTATAGCCTTAAATACCCAAAAGGAAAGTATAACCCAAGACTAAAGGGGCCAATATAATTTTTTAAGAGTCCATATGCATAGCTAAAGGCCACATAACAAGCAACAATGCCAGATAGGAGATACCTTCTTTTGAGTTGTTGGCCAGGGTGGCCAAAGGGACTCCCAGATAGTAACCCAGCATAGAACTGGGAAAATGAACAGCAGACCCCAATCTTACGTAAAGGAGTATTGACAACCGATTGCTGCTAGATGAGGAACAGCTGACCCTCCTAAAACAAAGACCTCTAGATAGGCTGACTAGATTCACCAGAAGGGCAAGTTAGTGGGGAATGGCTGGGGTGCTGACAACACAGCAGGTAGTAGCCCTTGTATCAGAGTATAAGGGCTCTAGTGTGGGGAGGGAGGCTATGGGAGGGTGCCTTCTGGGAAGTGGGTGTACAGTTGAATAAGATGCTTTGGGATGTTCTGTGTGATACATACACACACACACACACACACACACAAATCAACAAATTTTTAAAAATGTATTATATTTGAGGAGGAAGCATGGAAATTTACATCATGTTAATTAGTAGAGGTGATAATTACCATTGAAATCTA
>NW_008338533.1:6286518-6293222 GCF_000622305.1 Nannospalax galili | reverse complement strand
GTCTCCCTGTAGCCCCAGCTGTCCTGGAACTCACCATGTAGACCAGGCTGGCCTTGAACTCACAGAGATCTGCCTGCCTCTGCCTCCCAAGTGCTGGGATTAAAGGTGTGCACCACCACGCCCGGCTGCTAAGCAGTTTTTAACCATCAGTTTATGAACTTTTGTTGAATGAAATCTTTTAATTTTCTTTGATTTATGTAAGAGACCAGATTGCTCCACTTGCTCTGGAGTGTGTTACTGAATATGTTAAAGCTGTAATGAAATGCTTCTTCTAATCATGTAGTTATTAAAAAAATCTTTAAAAAAGGAAAGTACAGTGAAAATATGGATCCCAGTATATAAAATATAATTCACAGGAGAGTAAGCACCTCTGTTGGTACAAAGATACTCAACTAAGTTACATCTTCAACTTGAACATAAAAATATTATAAAGAAGAAAATTAAGTACAAATGTGATGGACTGTGTGACATCTGGGGTAATATCTGATGTACTTGAAATACTCTAAGAAGTTAGACTCAGGACTTCTTTGATATCTCAGCTGTCCCAGCCAAACCTGGCTCTCTCCCACGCACGGTTTAAGCTGACCTCCAAGCACCAGAGCAGAGGGAATCAGAATTCTCCTGCTCACACTCTCGAACTCACAGCAAGGGCTGTGATTCAGTACTCCTGTTTCTTTCTATGTGGATTATGGAGAAGAATTTTCTGTTTGTTTCTTCGCCCAATATAAAGGAACAAATGAAGACAAGCTGGTTTCTGGCTTTGGTCATGATTATGGCAACTGAGGTGGTGAGTCTTGGGGCTAGCACATCCCTCCTGCGCTCTCCTGAGCAGAGTAAAGCAGGAAGTTGAGAAGCACAGGAGCCTCTAATGACATTCTTGTTGGTTTAACCAACCTCAAACCTGTCTCCCTAGGAACTTATTATTGGCTTCTGAATGGAATGGCAGAACTTTAAAAAGGCCTCAAAATTATTTGATAAATAGATAATGTGAGAAAGGATTTCCAAGATGGAGGTATAATTATGACTTTCTATTTTTTGTAGTTGGGTTTTTTTCTGACAGCTAGGATGCTTGTAACTGATTCAGTCCTATAAGCAACATGAGGCCTCCTGATGGGACAAAGTTGAGGGCAGAGAATCAGGTTGGGACTTTGTAATTGTCACTGAGCACATTGAGAAAGGCATCAGGAGAAGAATGGACTTGGAACACTCAGAGGCTTTTTATTATCAGATTCTTAAAAGACAATAGGAAAACAGGTACCAAGACATATATTAAAGTAAGTGCGCTCTGTGAACTGTTATCTCTGAAGGCTGTTGACAGGTATCAAACAGGAGAGTCTGGGAATCAAACAGTAACTTAGAAAAACATTAGTTACATCAAGTTGTATCAGTCACTTTTCTGCTACTGTGATAAAACACCATGACCACGGCAGCGTACAGAAGGAAGAGTTTGTTGTGCTTATGGTTCCAGAGGGATGGAAGTCCACCATGGTGGGGAGGCACAGCAGGAGACGGCCCGAGCAGAAAGCTGAGCGCTCACATCTTCAAGCAGGCAGGGAAGCAGAGAGGCAAACGGGCATGTCAGTGAGGCAGGCTTTGAACTCTAAAAACCCACCCCAGTGATGTGCTTCCTCCAGCAAGGCCACAGCGCCTATACAGCTGTCGACAACTCTGATGTCAAGTACTTAAATACTTGGAGCCTTTGGGGTACAGTTCTCATTCAAACTGCCACATAAGTTAAATAAACTTTGGTCTGTTAACTAAAATGCAATGCAAGCTCTTTTAACTAAAGGAATGAGTTAGAGTATTACTTCCCACCAAGGCACATGTAGGATGACTCTTTCACAGAACAAGTTAGAGGACATCTTATACTTACATTATATTTATTTGATATAAACTCAGAATGAAGAATGAGGTTCTAAGAATAGAAATGGACTTGCGCACGAAGGGATGGAGAACGATGCTATCATATGAGACAGAACTTTTGGAAAAAAAATTCACTCCTATATGGACATGCTGAGCTTATCTTTGGCCATGAGACTTTCATGTGGGAAAGTTTCTGATAGCTATTTGAATCTCATCTTCATCACTTGCCACTGGCTATGTGGGTAGCAACTAAAGTCTTAAGAACAGAAGAAAATGTGCATGATCAAAGATTTGTTTTTATTATTTTTAATTCTGCATCTCTCTATAAATGTCTATGTGGGGGTATGTGCACATCTGCAAAAGGGCCCATGGAAACCAGAGGCATCAGATCTCATTGATCTGGGGTTACAGGCAGTTATGAGCTGCCAGACAAGAATGCTGGGACCCAATCTTTGGTCCTCTGCAAGAGCAGTATGTGCTCTTAACCAGATAGGCATCTCTCTAGCCCCAAGAAGAGAATGTGTTATATTGAAAACTTCAGTGTGAAATTTGACGGTGTTCCCTTCTGTCCAGCTGAGGGTGCTGGAGGCTCAGGAAGCTCCCTTTGCAAACGGACTTGGAGCGTAGTTGCCAGTGAAATGTCAAAAAATGAGACGGTGAAGAAGCCATGCAACGGGTACTTGTAACCCCAGCACTCAGGAGCCTGAGGCAGGAGGATTGCAATTTCAGTATTAGCTGGGCTAGACAATGAGATCTTGTGTCAGTAAAATATGTAAATCAATACATAAAGTAAAATACTTGTAACAGGAAGATAAAGGGTTAGTATAGATGAAATTTTTATACAATTATCCATTTTATAACTTTTAGATTTAAGAAGGTCTTTGAAAAGCATAGCCACCACACAGAGTTCAGAGTGGGGATGAGTGTTCCTCCTGTGGATAAGCTTAGCACCTTTGGCTAATGATATGGAATTGCTTGGGTCACTCGGGTCTTGAGTCCAAGGTTTCTGAACTAACTTTATTTGAACTTGGAATCCTAATCTGGAGATGAACAAACTTCAGTGGTCATTATGAATTCTCTAAGCTCCAAAACTCCCATATGTTTATATTTTTAGGAGACCAAAATTCAAACAGTTTGCCTTTTTTCAGCATGAACACCATCTTGTTGAGCAGGGTGACTTGTAACGACCACACGTTGAACACCTTCTGTTGTTTCTGAAAGCAGATTGAGTGCTCATTTTCCTGAGCCCCAGGCCCAGCGCTGCTCTTTCTTACTCAGTGCTAAGCTCCAGTCTTGGAGTGCTATGCAGAAGGGGCAGGCCGAGAGTCCTAAGCCTGCTTTCCTCTCACTCTGACTGGCTGAGCCCAGCCACAGGCAGTGAGACCACTCCTGCACCCACTACCTGTGATTGTGTATTCAGAAAAGAATGAGTCAGATGCTTCATCTTTTAGCCCAGAGACAAAAGTGGGTAGAGAGGGATAGGGGCAGAGAAGAGAAAAACAATGGACAGCCAAATGGGTCTCACAGAAAAGCACAGTGCGCTTGTGTACGGAAGCTCAGTATACAATTCTAATTTAATTACATTTGGAGAAGTTCTAGCTAACGTGTGAAATTATATTCAACATGTAAGAAAAAAACTCAGAAAAAGGGCATCTCGAAGTACAATTCAGAATGTTAAGGTCAAATGAATTTGAGGAGATTTAATATTTGCAAGTTCTCAAAATTAGTTGGTCACTACATACGTGATAAAGCTGACTACATGCGTGATAAAGCTGACTACATGCGTGATAAAGCTGACTACATGTGTGATAAAGCTGACTACATACATGACAAACTGATTACCAATTCTTTGCTTCAAATAAAGAAAAGGCTGTTTATTTCTCCTTCCTTTGCTTTTTTTTGGACTTCTAACTACTTAGCAGAAGAGTATAGAACCACGCTGTGGCAGTTCCAAGTTCCAAGGTTAGTCTCCAAAATCTCTAGCAGCGTGTTATTGGAATAATTACTTGGGATGTTGCCTCTCAAAAATCTATCTGCTCTCAGAAGTCAAAGCCACATAGGGAAGCCGTGCCTGTGAGTTCTACCCAATAATCTCAGTAGACCATCTAGTTAAAAGACAGCCTCACCTAAAGCCATTTTGGTTGCTGCAGGTCAGATAAGCACAGTAGTCATTTTGAGTGATTGTAAGGGTAGACCCAAGTCTGTATCATACAGTGCGGAATTATACAGCTGATCTGAGTCTACCCTTACAATCACGCAGAATAATAACATTGTTTTTTTAACTCATTAAGAAGTTTTTTTTGTTATTCAGCTGTTTATTAAAACATAACAGTGCTTAATCTCGGGACAAGTGTGTTCTCAATTCTTACAGGCCATTTAGTAACTGGGCTAAATTCCTATCACATGGTACTAGAGAAAAAATAGGGAACAGTTCAATGTCATGTTAATGAAAGAGGTTGTGAGTCTTTAGCTACATTAGGGGATCCCCAAGCATGAATTGTCTTTTATTTATAAAATGAAAATTACTCAGCAATTCAAAAGTTAGAGTTGTGAAATAAAAAACTTTACATTGTGATGAACTGAAGAAAATATAGTCCATATCACTGTATATGGAACGCCGGTGGTTATGATTACGTAAACTAGATAGAGCAAAATACGGCCAAGTAAAAATGTCTGAGATCCACACCGCAAAGAATGCGTTAGTTTCCTGTGACTCACCTTGGTGCACCGTTTGATTCGCTTAATTCTTGGGATAAAAGCAAAGGCAAGATGAACCTGATGGGGGAGAGGACAGAGAACAGCTCCATCTCCCCTGGTCCATCAGAAATGAATGAGTTATGCAGGATGAACGGGAATCCATCGGGTGGCCAGTGCAAGGAAAACGGCTCCTTGAAGCTCTACTGCAAAGTCCACGACAAAAGAAAGATAAAAAAGGGAATCAGTGGACATCTGCAGCTTCTCTGGTGCAGGATGTGTGGAGGACATGGGAACAAGCAGGACAGGTTACATGTTTACATGTGGATATAAAACAGTTCTTAGGGAACAAGACACACTCATTTTCCCCACCTAGATGAGGGAAAGGAGAACCAGGTGACTTCTCTAAATCACCTGGATAGAACTATGCATCACATCGATTCTTATCCAAACTTTCCTCTTCGCACTAACCCTTTACCAGCTGTTACCAAGGGCTGCATTCCTCATCCTGGGAAGCTTATTTCTATTCATCTGGGTAGAGAAGGGAATGACGGAGCAAAGAAATGATCCCATCCAAGCCCAGCATAGTGAACCAGTGAATTTACTGGGGCGACTTACACAATAGGCAACTCTTAAGCACTCGAATCTTTGACAGTACACCTCACTCCGAAAGCATGGGTAAAGACTCACGAACATTGCACGACTGATGAGTTCCCCCTACACCTGGCAAGTAACCACCACCGGAAAAGCCCTCTCTGTAGGCCGCTGTTAACTGGTTATGTAACCCTGGGGAGGGGCCTCCTGAGTCTTCTGAGTTTCTTGAGTTTCAGAAGCCTCATGAGCTTCCTCTCTCTGTCCACAATGGAGTGTTTCCATGTAGAGGAAACTGTTACACAGCGCCCCGCCCCTTCTCCCTCTTTTCCTCGTTCTTTCTGCCTGCTTTCCTGTGATGCTCTCTGCGCTGTGGGAAGGGTGACGTAGATGCATGTGTGTTTATTTTTTGACTTATGGTCGAGTGTTAGGCTGATACGCATTAAAAAATTACTTCTCATTAATTTTACCTACAACTCACTGTAAAGGAGGCTTCTCTAACCAAGGTTGACAGCACCACTGATCATTGTAGAAACACAAAAAGATTATTTAGAGAGTAATTAGACAGGTAGAAAACAGTGGAAGTAGCTGTTCCCCTGGGGCCTATAACCTCCCTAGCCATTTCTGGCTTGCAAAGCCAAGCAGATTCTCTCCTGTGGAGTGGGCCATCAACCTGATTTTTTCAAAAGTGGTTTGGTTGCACCTCTAACAGTCATTCATAGTGGACACATCTTGGCTGGCATGTTGATAATGTATCAAACAAAATCCATAACTGAGCAGGATTCTAGGTGAGCACTCTTTCCTACAAGTCTGCACATTAACTTCCAACACTGCAAAAGTGTCCTAGCAAGATGGGAGTTTCTAGTTCAGTCTCAGCCATATTTATCCATGTCCTGTAACCAAACTTATAGTGTCAACAGTAGGGACTTGCCATCTGTTTCTAGAATGCCAGCAACAGTAGTGGAAAGAGCTTGACTTCTGGGGGGGGGGGCGCTCACTGGCTGCCTTGTCTAACAACTCAGACTCATCCGTGGCACTGGGATCTTTATCCAAAACCTTATGATTCCTGGGACTGTCTTTCCCTTACCCATGTATAGCTTCCATTTTCAACTCTGTAGTTGCTGTTCTTACTGTCATTCTAGATACTTTTCTAGGTCTTTATGGCACTCAAGTTCTATCATACAACGAAGCCTTTTTTACCCAAGGTGGGAAGGAGCTAGGAAAGTCTATTGCCATTCACTCTAAGTAAGTGCCAGTTTGTCTTAGGATTCAGAAGCTGAAGGGATGCTTTCAAAACCACTGTTGGAATGGATGGCATACATCCCAAAGTACAGGGCAGCACAATTTGGACTTGATGGGTTTAAAAATAACAGTGAGAATATAAAGTTGGCTGGGCAGGATAGTTAAGGGGGTGTGTGTACCTGGGATAGGAGAGAGAGAGAGAGAGAGAGAGAGAGAGAGAGAGGGAGAGAGAGAGAGAGAAAAGAGAAAAAGAGAGAGACGAGAGAGAGAGAGAACATATAAAAAAAATATATCGAATAAATATATAAAGAAAA
>NW_008338533.1:6160063-6286433 GCF_000622305.1 Nannospalax galili | reverse complement strand
GAGAGAGAGAGAGAGAGAGAGAGAGAGAGAGAGAGAGAGAGAAGAGAAGAAGAGAGAGAAGAGAGACAGAGAGAGAATATAATCAAAATATACTGGATGAAATTCTCAAGTAATAAAAGAAGAAGAGAAAAACATGAGAAAGATTCAGTATGGTGCAAAAGAGTCCATTGCTTGTCTCCGTTGCTCTGTTAAAAGAACGACGTTGGGCACAGCAGCTGCCTTATCCAGCTCTATCACCCACAGTCATCCGCCTCAAGCCCTCTGTCTTTGTTATGCTTGGGGAACTTCTACAGGGCATCCACACATCTTCCAATCCCGATGGGTTTGCTGGGACTGCCTTTAACTATTTGGCCTGGCCTGGCTGTCAGAAGAGGAAGGACCATTTACCCACCTGCTTAATCCCAAACTTGAGCTGGCTCCCTGGGTCCGACAAGCTCCAGGTTGTGCTGTGGTTGGCTTTATGTGTCCTTACTACTGAAATCTGTGCATCTTCTGTCACATCTGGATGCTGACAGGGCTCTGGGGTGGGTAAACAATCTGCAGCCCTGTAGACTTTCTTTCAGGAGAGGAAGGCACATAGCATACTCTGGGGAAGAGACAATTACTGAACCCCGTGGCAAGCTAAATATATCTACCTGTGCCTTTCTGCTAGTCGCAATGCCAGTGCTCTCTCGCTCGGTCTTTAATACTCCACTAAAGGCTCAAAAGCACTAAATTTGGCTTCTTGTCAATTTTTTGACTAGGAAATCTGACCAAACATAAATCTTACTACATTTCCTTTGAACAACCCCAAAAGGTTCCATCATCTACTTACCATTACAAAAATCCTCTCCTGAGTGCTTTGGTACCTTAAAAATATCAACTTAGATGATGGTTTAACCATTCAGATTCTCCAGAACCTTCCACCCAAAGGCTCACAAATGCCACTGAAGCCCCATACCAACCCAAGCTTCCTGGTATACCAACTCCTTCCTAATTCTGCGAACAGAGTCCTACATAGCCAGTGAGCTAGGCATCAATGATCTCCTCGTTCAGGTCCTTCCTCTCTTGTCCTCCAGTCCCTGAGATCCACGAGGATTCCGGCCAGTCTTGACAATCAGGTGTCATTAATGTGTGTGTCACATAAGCCTGGTCACCAGGGACTGGCTTCTCTTGCACTGCTTCAATTATGCAGTCTTTGTCTCGAGGAGGGATAAGTACTTATATTACCGAGCTTCTTCACCACCACAATTCCCAGATGGGTCCCTAGGCTGTGAGGGCTTCTTCCATCATTTCGTCTTTCCCAGCTCTGGGGGCTCAGGGGCAGAGTATTCACTGATCATCTCACTTTTCTGGACTGGACCATTAACAAGAGCCCGGTGGATACTAAATCATGACTTCCCACTTCGTTGGCACTGGCGGTCAGGCCTGAGAGGTTTCTTCTGTCCTGGGCACTCAACTCTCTTCCTCTCACTGGATGATGCTTCCCAGGCATTCCAGTTTTTCACATTCCAGTGAGGGCTCTTGAGCATTGTGAATTTGCCCCCTTGCTTCTTAGCAGCTGTTAGAAACAGCATGTCAACACCTCCCTTTTGTCCGCTTTCCTGCTTGTGTGGAGGAGGCACCTGCACGTCTTTTTCCTGTTCTGATTCCTCCCGTGCACATGCAAGTTCTTTCTGTGCCAACAGCTCAGCCTCAGTGTATATTTCGTTGCCCACAGGAGGGGTCAAGGAACTGCTGCCTTAGCCTGCTTACGATCAGGTGCATGCCACCATTAGAGACTGCAATGTATTTTCCAGTTCTTCAGTTATTGGGGGGTGCTCCCTTACTCATGTGGTATGCCTCCTGCATCACGGAAGCAGACCGTACCTTACCATGAGGAGAAAAATGGCCACCCAAGGATTCTTCCCAGCAGTTCTCCACCGTCAGCTGGTTCAATCTTGGTTCTAAAACTGTCTTATTGCCCACGGCGGGAGCCACACAACTGCCAGTCCGACGATGGGTCCTGCCATTCGGAACCACACAGTGAAAGAAAGCTGACTCAAAATTGCCCACATAAGGACTCCACCCTCCGACTGTGCAGCCTCAGTTAATCCTCTTAGTGCTCACAACCAGGGCCATGAAATTGATCCTGCAAGATTCATCTTTGGCTCTGCTGGTCCTCATTCAGGCACCTAGTGTTGCATTAACTTTCCTCCGAAGTCTGTATTACTCCGTATAAAAAGGGTAATAACCGATAAATTAAAGAATTCCACCCAAGTCCAGCTTGTTGTACGAATAACTTTACTGAGGTGAGTTCCAGGAGCACGTGTAAAGGGTTATTCAAGGGAATGTGGGTGACTTGAACAACTGCATCGTTGAAAAGACTCACTTATCAGTATGGGTGAGATTCACGAGCGCTGCACCCGTGGAGTTCCCTGCACACCCTGCAGGCAGCTACATCACTGGGTGATTCTCCTCCTCCACCCACCAGCAGGAATTCACTATTACATAACCTGGGGAGTGGTATCAAGAGTCTTGTGAGGTTTGAGCGAGTTCAGTGAGCCAAGCGAGCCTCCTCCCTGCCGCCACTGGGGAACATTTCAACGAGGAATGAACAGCTATGAAACACCCACACTCTCATTTGTTTCTGATTACATGCTTTGCACACCAATCAATCAACCACACAGAATCTAAGTCATGCCTTACTGTGCCTAAGTTTACATTAATACAACATGTTATAATGCCATGCATTTTAAGGAAGAAAATATTGGAAACCAGCAGAAAATGCTAAAGATAAGATAAATAAAAGAGAAACACCAGCATTTGGGTTGTACCTCTTGCCTTTTTATTTTTGTGTTTTCTGCAAGTATAATTACTTTTTGCTATTAAAGACAAATGTAGAGTGAAGAGTCTTATTCAACAGTCTTGGTGCTCATGAACGGGCTGTTTCTCCCTGCCTGGGTTACAGATTAAGGGTGAAATTAGTGGGAAAAGTTCATTAGGGAAAAAGAAGCAATTCAAGTAACGTGTAGACATGGTTAAAGTAGGATATCTACACAAATATGTTACAGTATTAGTTTTCTAACAGTCAATAACAGCAAACACGGATGATCTATTATTTGGAAATACATATGGAATATTATTTAATTGTGGAAGGACAAGCATAACATTTAAGATAGAAGTTTCCTCATGAAACATGAAGGGATAGATTTAGATAATAGTGGTACATTGGGTTTCCATAGGTATTTGGCAACTCTGTAGTTGTTAATTCCAGTGATGGGCCCATATTAATGTTCAATTAATCACTATATTCTAACATTAGCATTAATTACATAAAGACTTGAGACTATTATGTGTTTAAATACATATTAAAATTCATATGTGAATAATTACCTCTAATTTTAATAGTCAATAAGCTATAATGGGCTATAACTTTATTCATTGATTAAATAAATGTTTGTACTCTATATGTATGTTAATTTATTTTTAATTCCTGTGGCAAAAAGTCCTTAAGATTGCCAGTGATTCTCACCCATATCCTGATTGGTGCATACCTCTGTTTGTTCCTCTACTCTTGAGGGTGGGTGAGACCTGTGACTTGCTTCTAGTCAATTAAATATTAATGTCACTGTTATATTAGTTTAGACTATCTGGCACAAATGGTGGTGTGGTGGGGGACTGCTGTGGTGATGTCATGCTCTAGAAGATTTCTCTGATAGCCAGCTGGCGCTAAAGATTCTTTTTCAAACTTGAGCTAAGCAGGCATGTTGGAGACGACCCCAAGGCCGAGACCACAAGGCAGATGTTAGGAACTTTGCACATATTCTCAGATCTAAGGAAAATGTGCAGGTGACAGCTGGCAAGAGGCTGGGGCCTCAAACGCACTGTTTCAGGATTCTTACCTGCTTCAGTGAGGAGTTAGGCTCTTGCGCAGCCAAACTCCACATAAGAACGAAAGTTGGCCAATTCTTTGGTCACAGCCTTCTGAGACCATGAAAAGCAAAGCCAGGTAAACGATAGGAAGACCCCAGTCTCCCAGAAGCTGCAGGATATAAATGTGTGTTGTTTTAGGTTGCTGAGCTTGGGGTCAGCAATTTATTATGCAGCAGTGGAAACCTAATATACTTCCTTATTTGAAGAAGAACATTGTGATTAATTTCTATATGACTTTGCTTTTAGAGGTCATAATAACTATATTTCTAATATGAAACTCATGGTAAGCTTTTATAAAATGACTTAACTGACAGAGCACATTCTCTTTTCAGCTATAGTTATTGACAACTCAATATTTGAGATATAAAACTGATAAGCATTACTTCTACATTAAATGGCTACCTTTTCAAAGACCTCTTTAATTAGTTTTTTAATGTCATACACTGTTGAATACTAAATTTAAATGTGGGCACAGCATAGTATTTTTAGTTTAGCTTATAATTTCAATTTTTTTTCATTTATGCTTAAGCTCGTATTAAGACTGTTTCAGAAACTGAATTTTTTCTTGGCCTCATACTGACTGATTTGGGAGCGAAGGTTATCATGAGAAAAAACGCTAGAGAAGATGTAACAATTCAGTTTCACAATGTGATATCAAACAGATAAGGCAAGCCGTAAAAAATGACAATTATTGTGGCAAGCAGACAGAACTAAAAACCTACGGTATCTAAAAATTGAGTCGTAGTTTAGAGCTGACTGTATTAACACCCAACCCACCTTCTCGCCCCAAATCATACGGCTTGACTAGTTCCCCACTTGGGGGAGAAACGGAGAGACTGCGGAGTGATCTCACATGCCCCGGTTTGAGCCTGTGAGTCCACATTAGCCTTTAGCCCCTGACTACACGATTGTAACTCAGCTCTGTTTTCCTTGTGGGATGTTTGGTTTCTCGGTGTGTTCCTGAACAGCATGGCAACCTTGTCTGGTGAACAACACATTGTTTAATGATGCAACCAGTTCCTCCAAGTTAAATGTGAAAAATTGGTGATAGATCACCCTACTTTAGGTTATGTAGGCACAGATCTGTATTAGAAAACTACCAGATCTTTGCAGGAGAGGACACAAAATCATTAGCAATTCTCTTTTATGCCCATCGAGGTGAAATTCACAAATCCATCTTCATTAAAGAACCCACAGCAAGAAATACAGGTAATGATGCTCGACACCTTCAAGGTCAGCTTCAGCTCTCAAACCAAGAGGACATGTTCGGGGTTACCTGCAGCCCATCTTGAGTGTGGTGGAGAGTCAAGGCTTACCTTCTGTCTGCTTGGCTCTGCTCTGCAGACCCTCCGTGTGGCTGGCTGGCTCGCTCAGGGCTGCACTTCTGTCCAATCCTAAATCCGTCTTCCTTTCTCTCTGCTTGGAAGGACCTCTTTGCTGCTTTTACTTCCTTCCCCTCTATTTTTCCCTTTCGTTTTTGCTTCTAGGAACTACCACCATAAATCTCTTGTATTAGCCCTCTTGCTTAACTGATACATCTATTTCTTTATATTTGGACATTTAAAAAGTTTTATGTGTATGTAAGTGTTTCACCTGCACATATGTAAGTGCGGTGCGCCCAGAGGCCAGAAGAGGATATCGGATCCCCCCCTGGAACTGGAGTTACTGAGGGTTGTGAGCCACCTGTGGGTGCTGAGAACGGAACCCTGATCCTCTGGAAGAGCAGCCAGTGCTTTCAAGCACTGAGCACACTTTGCAGCCCCTACATATATTTCTTAAGTACTCCAAATCACAGCTATCTTTTGGAACCATATTAACTTATATGAACTGGAAGACATGCCTGCCCATTTTTAATAGAAGCGGAATAGAGGGATGTGGTGGGGTGGGGAGACAGATGCAGGACTATCATACCACGTGTGAATTTCTTTAAAATAGCTCAAAGAATATCCTCAGAAACCTAGAATTAGCTATGAAGCTTAATTAGTATAATATAAATGGATTCCTTGGTTTAAAAGGGTGCTTGAAGAAAGTTACTTGGTTACAAAAAAATAGTTCCATTTGGTCAGGAAGAGAAGGGTTATGAGATAATGAATCTCTTAAGTAGTATCTGTAATATCAAAGAAAAGAAAGATTACAGTCCACCTCTACCTTGGAGATTAGAGGGTATATTTATCTTTGCATCTGACTTTTGAGAACCTATGCCTAGCACGCAATTGTGAAGAGTTTTCTAACTTGAACTGAAATCCAATTTTCAGCTAATCAGTGCCACAGAATAAGAAGGATTTCCTCGCACGTTTACTGGCATCACAACATTAAGTTTCACCAGCAGCTGATGTTTGTCATGAGAATTGGACTCAGGTATTTAGAGCTGAATTTGATAGTGCATTATTTGAAGGACCTTCCCACTCTGAAGGAGAATGTTGAATCTGTGTGTCACTAAAATAGGAGAAAGCATGCACTGGTCTGACTTGGGCAGCAGATGTTTGGAATTACATCTAATTGCTTCTCCACTGCTATCTTTTTTTTCTCAGCCTGCTAAAAGGATTTTGGTATATGCTGCAAGAAAGCCTAACTCAAAGAGGTTAAGCTCCTAAACGCCTGTGATCTACAGTCAGGTAGAAGTGACAAATTGTAAGGAAGGGATAATCTCTTGAACTTACGGGAATACCAGCTCAAACATCATCTGGGGAAGATTTCTGCAATCTTAATGTATTTCTGTTAGGGAGGCGGAATTTTAAAGCCGGAATTTCTGGATCATTGAGGTCCCTGCTGCATATAGATATTAGCTGTGCTGCTTAGAGTCCTTTCAGCTGTGGTCTGCTGATTTACATGGAAGTGCTTGCCTTTTATAGAGATTCATGGGAAAGTCTACCCTGTGGATAAGCCAAAACCAGGGTTCCCAAATCTTTGTGTCTTCTATGCAGTCGAAACCACAATGAAAGAGGCAAAGGGTCCTGAGCCCACTAGGAGAGTCTTAACCTGCATGTTAAAGGTCAAGACATGGTTTTAAAAAAATAAAGATTTGAAGCTGAAAAGATGCTCAGCAGTTAAGAGCACTGACTGCTCTCCCAGAGGACCTGGGTCCAATTCCCAGCACCCACTGGCAGCTAACAACCATTCTCATCTCCAGTTCCAGGGGCTCCAACACCTTCTTCTGACCTTCGTGGGTACCAGGCATGCATAGGGTATGCTGACATACATGTAGGCAAAACACTCATACGTGTAAAATAAAAATAAAGTATCAAAATACAAATATTAAATCTCATACAAGTGTGGAGATTCAGTAAAGGATGCGAGAAAGAGGCTTTAAACTTATGGGATGGGGAGATGGCTCAGTGGTTAAGTGTATGTACTGCTCTTGCAGAAGACCCGAATTTGGTTCCCAGTACCTATGTCACGTGACTTGAAACTACCTGTTACTATAGCTCCAAGGGACCTGATACCCTCTTCTGGCCTCCATGGGCACCTGCACTCATATGTATATATCCACACAGACAAATGCACACACACACACACACACACACACACACACACACATATAAATAAAACTAAACAATAAAATTAAATCCTTAGAGGTGGAGAGATGACTCAGTGCTTAAGAGCGTTGACTACTCTTGCAAAGGATTCAGGTTTGATTCGCAGTCCACATGGTGACTAACAACTGTCTGTAACTCTAGTTCCAGGGAATCCAATGACAGTCTCTTCTGTCTTTCATGGGTACTGCATGACGGGTATACTTACATACATGTAGGCAATACACACGTACATATAAAATAAATAAAGGCAATAAATAAAATATTTAAAAAGAGTCAGACTGTTTATTCAGGTTTAAGTGTAATGGTGGCATAGTAACACCACACTGGGACTAAAGGCATGTGCCACCACACCTGGATTTAAAAATAAAATAATCTTTGAAAAGGACTTTTAAAAAATTGACTTTTCAAGCAGGAGGAAATCGAATTAGCTGAAATCCAATAACATGGCTATTCCTGGGTTCAGTGGCAGCTGGGAGTGTGAGGCCTCAGCAAAGAAGAAAGCTTATCATGGCCTTCTTGGCGAAAGCATGTTTAACTCCATGGCGTGGGGAGTAGTTTTCCCTTTGATGAAATTGAGGAATCCATCAGCAAAGAAAGCTGTGGGGGACTGTGCTAGTTAGATTCTGGTTGCTGTGATAAAACACTGACCAACGCCAACTTGGAGAGGAGCGGGGTCTGTTTCAGCTTGCAGTTAGTGTAGTCCATCATGGAGGGAAGCCTGGGTGAGAACTCAGGCAGGTTCCGGAGGCAGGACCTGAAGCGGAGACCATGGAGGAAAGCTGCTCACTGGCTTGCTCACACATCTTTTTTAATACAGCCCAGCCCACCTGCCCAGAGATGGCATTGTTCACAGCAGGTTGGACACTCTGTACAGCAATTAGCAATCAAGAAAACGCCCTACAGACATGGCACAGGCAATCGCATGGAGGAACTTCCTCACCTGAGATTCTTTGTTCCAAGGTTAACAGCTGAAGCTGAGATGACAGGAAGCCTGAATACAGCAGTCTGTAAATTCAGCATTCTCACAACTGCTGGTCAAGCCTGTATCTGTCCTAACCTGAAGGACAGCAAAGTGAATGTCTTCCCACACCCCTGTCTATCTCAATGTTAAAATTAATTCAAAAGAAAGTTCAAGACAAACAAAATAAAACTGATAGATGTTAACAACAGGGGATGGTTAACGTTTGTCTGTAATCGGACCTGCTGAGAAGAAGGCATTCACATCTGCACTGTCCTCAGTGGCCTTGCCCCTCACGCACAGTTCTAATGAGAAGGTCTGTGTTCTTCTGACTTGCATCCGTTTCATTTTTCATAAATCTTCCCTTATCACAGTATTTTAACTACTTTTGTAAAATAGCTTCGCAGGTGATTTTATGTGACACTATTCCTGAAGAAATGTGAACAAATGATTACTCATCCCAGATACGAAACTGATGACAGACCAAAATGAAGATACCATTCAAATCCCACATAGTGAACCAATGTATTTTGCTGGACTTTTTACAGGAGTATGGGTGAGGGGTTACTTACAGGATCAGAAATGACTGTATCATCAAAAGTCCACCCCAACATGGGTGACAGTTCATGAACACTGGAAACCTGGAGCTCACGGCACACCTGCCAGACAGCTTGACTGGTTGGAGTGTCTCCAGGAAGCTCAGTTGGTCTGAGCCTCTCAGAAGTCCTTATGACTTATATACTTGGGGAGGGAGGAGCCTAGAGTATCTGGTTCATTTCAGAAACTTCCCTAAACCTTTAAGTGGTTTACTTCCTGAGCTTTCTGAGCTTCCCTGCAGGTTGGAATTTTCACCTTCTAGTAGAATTTTCACCTTCTTGTTGTTTACCTCCCTTTAGAACATCCTGTGTTTTAATGAGCTTCCCTCCAAGATGGAAGGCTTTATCCCTGTAGGAATTTTGGCACAACAGTCCCAAGTAGATGCAACACAATTTCCCTAATATCAAAAGCCAACATGCATAGAGGGAGGCTGTGATCACGTGCTGTCACGGTACCCTGCCCCAGGCCTCTGGTCTCAGTTATATCAGACAAGATGTTAAGACCACTGTTAGTCACTGACTTTCCAAGTTCTCATATCTGCACAACGAAAGCTCAGAGTAAAAAAATGATAAGAAGATTATTCCCATGAACTGCTTGGCATTTACCACACATTCCAAAAGACTGGTGACCAGACACACAGAGATACTTCAGTTTAAATTAGTTAAAATTACTCAAAAAGTCAGTCTATCAGTTGCTGTTTACATTTCAAACACTCAGTAGCTAGTGGCTACAGCATTCCACACTGCAGGCAGAGGATGTTTACATCCTCACAGACTAGGTGGACACTCTACCTGGAAGAAAGTCAAAGTTCAAAAAAATACCTGTGGATCAATTGGCCTTTTCCTTTTGAACTTCGTGTCTTAGAAGTATGGCATATGAATAAAAGAATTTTCATCTCCTATAAGCAAGCTCACAACACTGGAAATTAACAATACTTAAACCAAGTTGGAAATGAATACTTCTCAAAATGCCTCCCCCAATGAGTACGCCCTCTGAAAGCTAATTACTTTTCTACATTTAATTACTAAATAGCCAATTTAGGGCAACAATGTCACATACAGTCTCAGAATATTCACATACAGTCTCAGTGAACACAGCTGACAGGAAATGAATGACTAGGGATATTGCAACCCTGAGAGGTATCTGAACACAAACCCCTTCCATCTTACAGATGGTTGAGACTTTCAGGGCGTTACCAATACATTTCAAACCTGAGCTCAGGTGTCTACCAGGGCTAGGGCTTACTTAATAAGGCTTGTTTTGACACAGGGTTTCACTATCCCAAGCTGGCCTCAAACTGATCTTCCTGACTCTGCCTCCCCAGTGTTGGGGTCAATTGCACGTGCCATCACACTTGGCTGATGCCTTCATGTTATAATGAACATTGAAAAACAGAGTTCTATGGAGAAAGAATGTCGTCACTAGATCCAAAATAAAAATACCGGTCTTGGGACAGTGGATAAAGCTACTCGTGTCAAGCCTGAAGGCCTAAGTTCAATACCAGGACTCAGATGTTGGAAGGAAGGGGTAAACCAACTCTGTCACACTGTCCCCTAGCTTCCACATAGGCATCATGTATTCATATTCATACACACACACACACACACAATGCACATCCACACACAAATAAATTAAATGTAATAAAATAAAACTTGAACATAAAAACAGAAATATCAATCTCTATGTTGTTTCCTGGAAAGAATACTTAGATCAATAAATACATACATACATATATGTGTGTGTGCGTGTATGAATATTCATGCATTATATTGTATATGCATATACAAACATACACATGTATTTTATTTTATGCATATGATCACTATTTGCGTATTTCATATGAGTCAAAGTCAAACTCAAATGGTAGTCATAATATGAACATTGTCTCATGATCAGGAGACCTAGGACTTTGCAAAATATCTTCCTCTTTTGACTGTAAATTTTGCCATAAGCCAACCTTCCTGGGCTGACTGACGGCCAGGCTAGAGCACATTTCAGGATGGACTCCAAGCTGCAGACAACACAAAACCACAACACGGCTCTGCAGCCGTCCAGGCTTCTCTAAAGAGGGTTCTCAGCTGTCTCCCACATTTGCCTCCAGCAGACGAGAGAACAGAGAGGGAATGCACAGAAATCATTCCAGACGATGTCTCTGAGCGCGGCCTTTTAACACGTAACTGTCTTTCCCACTAGTAAGATGATCTCATTAAAGTTCCAAGCTAAAGCTCAGTCAACAGAACTGCTCCAGTGGACTTGACCATGGGTCAGGAGTGGGGATTGGGTCCTTCCCCTTCACTTGAGAATATAAGGAAGCACTGAACCTCTTGTCTCTTAGCTAAATTTTGTATCAACTTCTACTGTATCATGGGAGTATTTGTTTAAATATATTTGAAGGAAACTTTAAACAATTTTTTTGAGAATTTCATACATGAATGTCTTAGTTTGCCTTCAATTGCTGTGATATAAACACTGACCAAAACCAACTTGGGTAGGAAAGGGTTTATTTGGCTTATAGCACAGTCCATCATCAAGGGATGCTAAGGCAGGAGCTCAGGGCAGGAACCTGGAGCACAGATTATGGAGGAACGCTGCTTATTGGCTTGCTCCCCTGGCCTGTGCTCAGCCTGCTTTCTTATAAAACACAGGACCACCTTCCCAGGGGTGGCACCACCCACAGTGGGCTGGGCCCTCCCACATCACTCAACAATCAAGAAAATGCCCCACAGACATGGCCACAGGCCAGTCCTATGGAAGAAATTCCCCAAATGAGGCTCCCTCCACCCAGGTGTGTCAGGTTGACACTAAAGCTATTCAGCACAACTGACCCCCTGTCAACTTGACACACGAACGCATCACTATTAAACTATAACCTTTTCATTTCTTATCCCAAAGATATGATGTTACTATTACAACATCAAACAGTACAACTTTAAAAGTCCTATAGTCCTTAAAAAACTTCAAACACTTTCAAAGTTAAAAATCTCTCTTAAAAGTCTCTTAACTGGGGGCTCCTGTAAAAGCCAGAATAAGTTAAGTACTGTTTTATTTCAAAAGGGAAGATTTGGGCACAATTAACTAATTCAAAGTCCAGCAAAGCAGCTCTAGACTGGACACATAGGATTCACTCATGATCTCCCAGGCTCCAAAGAGCTTGGGCAGCTCCACTTCTCTGGCTCCACCATTGACAGCTCACACAGCTCGTCTCATAGGCTCAGTGTGGCTCCATTCCACAGCTGCTGCCCTTGGTGGTTGTCCCATGGTCCTGGGATCTCCAATATGTGGGGGCCTTATCTGCAACTGAGGCTGCACCTTCAATGGCCTTTCTGACCTTTCAGGGTGCAAAGCTCCAGATTCTTTCCATGACCCAGTCAATTCTATGGGTCTTCAGCAAAACTGAAGTTTCATGTTCACCTGTGACATTTCCTGGCCTCTCACAGCACCAAGCCTCAGCTGTTCTCCATGAGTTCTCATGCCTTCAAACCCAGTAACACATAGGAGATTCTTAACATTACGAAGTCCTGCTTCCATCTTGAGATGGAGCCTTGGGCCCTCTGTGGACCCCAACTTCTATGTGCTGACTCTTAGGAATTACTCCCCAGATTTTACCCCAATGGCGCTGGTCTCTTATTACTCACCGATGATTTTTCTGCCCCAGCTGATCAGTATCAATTGTCCCAGTAAAGCAAACATTTCACTTCAGTGGTTCTGGTCTCTTCTTAATCAAAGCTGACCAGAAACCAAAGATTCTCAATTCAAAATGTCACACAAAGAGCCCGAGAGTCTCTGCTTCACTTCGAGCCTTCACAAGCCGGGCCTCCATTGTCTGCACCTCTTTCAGGATTATCTTCCAAGTTCCTACAGGACAGCTCATGGAGCTCTAAACACTCAATGGCTTTTCCAGCCCAAAACTCCAAAAACTTCCACAATCCTCCCAAACACGACTGGGTGACTGGGTCATGTCTTTCACAGCAATAACCCAGTCTCTGGTACCAATTTCTGTTTTAGTTTGCCTTCGATTGTTGTGATGAAATCACTGACCAAAACCAACTTGGGGAGGGAAGGGTTTATCTAGCTCACAGCACAGTCCATCATCAAGGGAGGCCAAGGCAGGAACTCAGGGCAGGAACCTGGAGCACAGACCGTGGAGGAAAGCTGCTTACTGGCTTGCTCTCCTGGCCTGTGCTCAGCCTGCTTTCTTGTACAGTATAGGACCACCTGCCCAGGGACTGCCCACAGTGGGCTGGGCCCTCCCACATCAAGAAAATGCCCCACAGATATGGCCACATGCCAGTCTAATGGAAGCAATTTCCCGACTGAGGTTCCCTCTAACCAGGTGTGTGAAGGTGACAGCCGATGCTCTCCGGCTCGGTGAGCAAGCTCTTTGCAATGTTTCCATTGCTCCCAGTCCCACAGCAACTCCTAGGTTCTCCCGTTCCCTCTTGATTTCTTGTCCTCCTTAAAAGAATAGCTTAAAGTGTGTTCATACAGTTGGAGGCATGACCCAGTTAAGAGTTTTTGCTGCTTTTCCTGAGGACCTGAGTTTGCTTCCCAGCACCCACCCACATCAAGCAGCTCACAACCACCTGTGACACCACCTGCAGGGGCTCCAATGCCCTCTCTGTGGCACACTCACACGTGATGTGTGGCACGCTCATACATGTGGTGTGTGGAACAGTCACACGTGGTGTGTGGCATACACACATATAACTACAAACAGAAATATATCTTTTCAAATATATGTTTACTGATGGGACTGGAGAGAGGGCTCAGCTGTTAAGAGCACTAAGTTCCAGAGGACCTGGGTTCAATTCCCAGCACCCACATGGAGGCTATGAACCGTCCTTAACTCCAGTTCCAGGGGAATCCAAAGCCTTTTTCTGACCTCCGTGGCACTGCACGCACGACACGGGTACCCTCACATACATGCAGGCAATACACTCACACACATAAAATAATAAAAATAATAAATAAAATATAAAAAAACACTGCTCTGAGTAAAAATGGATTTGCAAATGCCAATTGAACATGGCCTTGAACCGAATTAAGTAGAAACTGACCAAAGTTCTTGAGGCCGAGACTGGGGCTTTGCGACATCTAAGAGGCGTTAAGAAAGAAGACGCAAAGCAGCCACTCAGTGACATCATGAAGGCACTCGCTGAATGCATTTGTGCCATCCCAAAGGAAATCATTTAGTTTTTAAGATCTAAGCTATTTCTGTATACAACAAAGGATGCAAAATTCCTCCCTAAAGAAGTCACCACAAAACAACAAGAAAAACTCGATTCTACAATTAGAAGACAAGTTTTTAAAATTTCATTTTAAATTGGGGATGGGCACACCCATGCCATGGCAGAGGACAGCCTTAAGGAATTAATTCTTTCCTTCCACTGTGTGTTCAAGGGATCAAACTCAGGTCATCTGGCTTATGAAGCAGAAAATTTCTTACTGAGTCATCTTGCTGGTCTTGACATCAAATTTCAGCTTCATTTTCAGCCTATTGCTCATTACTAATTTAATTTGTCAGCTATTTACTTCTGTATGCTAAATATTATTTATATTATGCATATAAGACTTTTGCTTGTGTTTTGGAGACACAGTCTTGTAAATATAGCCCAATTTGGCCTTGAACTCAAAGTTGACTCTCCTACCGAGGCCTACCTGCTTTCCACTTGATAATGGCACTCTTAAATCACAAGAAACAAGTGAAGATTTATTGGGTTTGGGTTACTTTCCCTTCAAAATTATAGAAATGATGACATTTCTATTATCTGCTAGTAAGAAATGGTGGAAGTTTATCAAAATGTTCTAACAAAGTCTGTTGGGTCCTGTAAAGACTCAGCATAGTAAATTCCGATTCTCCGTCTGATTTTTATATGCTGGGTTGGATTAGGAAAAATATCCAGGATTTAATGAAAATAGAGTCAGATAATCATTTATACTATAGAATATTATGGTCTAATTCTGCAGTTTTTTATAATGCTGATATTGATGTAAATTTTACATGGTTTTATGGCATTAATCAAATTATGAGACATTTCATTTCAGTTTGCAAATTATTTTATTAAACAAAATAAGACTCCCATGTGCAGTAATAGTCAAAGGTAATGAAAGCCTCATGAGTCTGGGAGGTGTGAGCAGTGGCGGAAAAACCTAGGGTCAGTGAGATGGCTCAGTGAGAGAAGGTGCTTGCTGCCAAGGCTGACAGTCTGTGTTCAATCCCTGGGACCCACACGACAGAATGAAAGAATCATCTACTACAGACTGCCCTCTGCCCTCCATGTGTGTGCCGCAGTGCCTGGGCATGCACAGTGCACACAGTAGATAAATTAATACATATACTTTTACATTTTTTATAAGAATAAAACAATCAGGCTAGAGAGATGGCTCAGCGGTTAAGAGCACTGACTGCTCTTGCAAAAGACCTGAGTTCAAATCCCAGAACCCATATGGCAGCTAACAACCATCCATAATTCCAGTTGCAGGGGATCTGACACTCTCTTCTGTCCATGGGCATTGTACAACATGGGTACACTTACATACATGCAGGGAATACATTCATACACATAAAATAAATAAATATAAAAAGAATAAAACTATCATTGATTGCACATCAGTGGTCTTTTTATATCTACTTTTATATTTATTTTTCTGATTGTAATTTCAACAGTACATATTTATGGGGCACAGTGTGGTAATCTGATACACGTACAATGTATAGTGATCAACTCAAAGTGCTTAGCGCTTCCTTCATTTTTAATTTTTGAATAGCAAAATAAGACACAGCTTTGTGGGCATAGTATGCTCCGATACACCGTCATCTGCTTTGTGTCTACACCAGGCACGCATCCTTTCGCTCTTCACAGCTCCACTTTATACAGTGCCACCTTCAGGCAGTGCTGTGGGAATGCTCCGCCTCACCTCCACATCTATGTTCATTACAAGAAGGGAAAAATCATGCATCAACCGTAACAATATTTAACCCCTGAAAGCTGATTCTGTACACTCGGTGGTATTAAAAGCTGTTCATGGTGTATTTTTTGGCAAATCCTTTACATTTTGAAGTCGGCATAAATTAACATTAACGTTGAACAACTATAAACAAATCTTTTAGTCTACAGGGAGAGTGAAATTATTAATAGACTATAGAGTCAGCATCTTGAAAGAGAGAGAAAGCAATTGTTTAGTTGGGGTTTTTTAAGATAAAAGTGCCTGTGTATATCTTGACACAAATATATCACCACAGACAATAGATGCAGCACATTAAAATTGACGGCTTATATGATTTCAAATGTAGTATGTTCAAGGAACAGCATTAAAATTCCAAACAGATAAGTGCAGGTCTACCCAAGGAAAATAAAACAGTTCCTCTCGATCTTTTACTGGGGGGAAAGAGTGAGTCCTTTCCTTCCTCCTCTGTCTCAATCTGGAGTAAATTTCCATCAGTGCTTGTACTCAGTCAGGTTAAAGCACTACTTACCTTATTAAGAGATGACATTATTTCTATCATCCAATTAATCTAAGTAGCTGGATGCTATTGGGGCATCTAGTTGCTTGGCAACGAAAGTCATTTCTCTTATGGACCATGGCTACCACAGTTTGGGTTCTGAGGAAGTGGTGGTAAGAAGGAAATCAGCATGTAGAACAGAGACTAGGGGAAGGGACAGGAGCAGGGAGAGGAGATGGGCTGGGTGCCGTCCCAGTGCAGGCTTGTGAGCTCCTTTTCTGTTCACTGTGACACAGCACCTGTTAGAAGCAACTTCCAGGAAGAATGATTTATTTTGGCTTAAAGGTTGACAGAATGCAGTCTGTCATGGCTGGCAAGGCAAGGCAGAATCTCCCTGTCCCCCTCACACAGGATGTGCCCCAGGAGGACTCCTCACATCCCAACAGACCAGGGAGCAAACACCAGATAGGATTTGGGCCTGGGCTATAAAACCTCAAGTCCAACCTCTAGTGACCTCCTTCTCCCAGTGAGCCTCTGTCTCCTAAAGATTCCACAATCTCCCAAAACAGGTCCACAGCTGGAGAACAGGCGTTCAAACACATGAGCCTTTGGGGAACATTTCGTATTCAAGTCATAACAAGGCCCAGCTGGATGTCAGAGGAGGAGCCAGGGTGATTGTGCAGTGTAGTAGTGAGTCAGGATGAGGGGAATAGTCACTGTGCACAGGAGTCTTCAATAAGGAGTGGCACAGATTTTCTCAGTTCCCCACAGGGGCAGTTAGCTAGGGTCTTCTGCCCACAGCAGGCTCAGCAGCTAGGAAAGTAAATTATTTATTCCTGAAGGGGAATGCCTGTGCAACCCAGAAGCATCCAGCATAGTGTTCCCAATTCTGGAACATTGAATCTTGAGTTTACAAGAAGACGTGGTGCTTAGATTTCATCCCACCTTACTGCAATGGCTAGACGCGCCACAGTAGCAATCAGCAGAAGACAATCACTAAAGAATCCAACTATCATAATTCTGCTGTCCTAAGATCACACACACACACACACACACACACACACACACACCACACACACACACACATCATCAAACACAGAATTAATGTATAAGTGTGTTTCTCAAGTCGGTAGGATGTTGTTCATTAATGTGTGAATTGTTATTTATAATTTTAAAAGTTAACCCCAGCATGGAAAGAGAAGACGTTCAGGAACTCCCACCCCTAACTGAGGAACTATGGAGAATTGGTGGCTTCTGGGAGAGGGAGAGCCAGTTTTCTTTAGGGTATGGCCCCTGCCATACCTGTACTGAATGACCCCACACAGGAGTATATGCGCAGCAGAAATTGGACTTGGTGGGTTATAAGAAAAAATAAAGAGGACAAGACTTTGGGGTGAGTTGGGAGGAGTTAGGGGAAGGAGTGGTATGTGAATATGATCAAAACACATTGTATGCATGTATGAAATTCTAAAATAATTAATAAAATATATTTCACTTTAGCCAAGCGTTTTAACACACCCCTGTAATCCCAGCACTGAGGAGACTGAGGCAGTAGGATCCCGAGTTCAAGACCAGCCTCAGCTACGTGATGAGCTTGTCTCCAATACCAAAATAGTCACACACAGACACACAGACACACACAGACACACAGACACACACACACACACAGACACACACACACAGACACACACACACAGACACACACACAGACACACACACACAGACACACACACAGACACACACACATACACAGACACACACACACAGACACACACACACATACACACACACCAATATTGTCATGTAAAAATTCAGTTAGTCAGAATCCAATTTTATACAGGTGTCTGCTGGCAGGAATAGGAAGGGTGTGGACTTGAGCGGGAGGGAATTCAAAAAATTCTGTCAAAGATAAGAGTAAATGCTTAAAAGACACAGGCCTCATTCGAGGTTTCAGATGATTCCCAGAGAAGAAAAATAATAATTATAACTTCTGTAGACTGAGCACTTCCATGGTTCAGAAATGATTAGAGGAATTTCTAAACTATTATCTGCCTTTTCAGAATGAAATATGTGCTATTTTTGTCTGTAGTTTTACTGTAGAAGGACTTGAAAGTCGACATGGTGAAGTAGCAAGCCCCGAATCACAGCGCAGAGTGCTTCAGCTGGGAGCCAATCCAACTCTGCTCCAAAGAAAGTTTCTGCTTGTTATGTTACATAATAATGAACTGACAGAGATTTGAACTACACAGAAGTATGCGTCTCCATTATGCATATGTGACAATAGTGAGTTTCTTTAACCTCAACAGCCGTGTCACAGCCGTCGGGAATGTGCCACCGCAGCTCAGAGATGATCTGCCTGAGAAGCGGTTCCAGTCTCGGGCTATTTTGCTCAACGCTGCACCTACTTACCTTCCTTGTCCCCATTTCAATCAGCAGGGAATTTACTTGGAAGTAAAACCCTTGGTTTCATAACTGTTATCGCCCACCTGAAGTCATAGTTCCTGTTTATTGCATCATAATCATCTCTACTCGCCACCAATTGCGCATTACCAGAGAGAAAAGTATGATTTCAAGCGAAGTCAACGCAAGAAGAACAGATGTGCTATGAAAGAGAGGCACTCTATTATCCCCAGACACTCTCTGTAATGGCGAACGAGGGGAAGAGCTTGGAAAGCACTGTCATACATAAAAGCATAGTCTCTCTCTTCCAGTCCTAGGATTACCCGGGAAAAGGAAGAGCTCCCAGCATACCGGATTCCTGTGCGCTGCTGCAGTCCTTCAAGCTGGCATTAATATACTAGAGAAACTGAAAAATTAAAAATACTAATCAATATTTAGAAAATATTTCCTCTAGTCTTTTAACTGCCTCTAGCCTTGTCTGCCCTCTCCCCTCCTTGCTGACCCTCCATGCAAGTTGGCTGTTCCATGTGGATCTGATGCTTTCATTACCGAGACCTCTGTCCTACAGTAGGATCTATTGCCTTAGAGATCTCCGTAGAACGCTGTTGTCTTTAAACTCTCAGGAAGGAACTGATGCTGTCCGGGGGTACAGGAATGGGCTCGTTTTCTCTGCCCATTAAAGAATTAAGAGGTAGGACTAAAGAGAAATCTCAGTGGTTAAGTAAGAGCAGTGGCAGATCTTGCAGAGGACCCGGGTTCAGTTCCCAGTACTCACATGGAGGCTAACAACCGTCTATAACTCCAGTTCCAGGAGATCTAACACCTTCTTCTGACCTCCACAGGCATTGCATGACATGGGTGCACTTACACACACACATAGGCAAAACACTCATACTTTAAAATAAAAATGATAAATAAAATATTAAAAAGAATTAAAAGACAAGAAAGAAGTGTTTTGGGAAACCTTTGGGAGGCCTGGCAGAGCCATCATACGATACTGGGGAAATCAGGGGCCCCTCTTGGGGTTCTTTGTCTCATTAATAAAAGAAATTAAGTAGAAGCCTGGCATCATGGCACACTTCTTTAATCCCAACACTTGATAGCAGAGGCAGGCAGATCGCTGTGAGTTTGAGGCCAGCCTTGGTCTCCATAGCAAAGCAAGTTCCAGGCCAGCCATGGCTGTGTAGTTAGATTCTCTCTCAAAATTAAAAAGAAGAAACGAAATTAAGAATAGACTCAAACAGAATCTTGAGGTCAGTTTACCACAATTTAAAAGGAAAACCCCAGAGCAGGCAAGCTGTAAACCTCACAGCTGCCTGGAAGAGGAGCATGGAGAAGCTAAGCTGGCCTGGAGGTCGGCCATCCGGTGGCACACAGCCACACAGCAAGGAGCCAACTTTAGAAAGTGTAAGGCAGCCCGAAGGCTAGTCAGGGAGCTTCAAAGCACGTTTAGACTCTGGCCAGCATCTGAAAGAAAAAGACAGGAGAAGAAAATAGTTAGGCCTTTCTGAGTCAGAACTCAGAAAAGCAGACAGACCAGCGGAATTCTGCCCTTCCCTGGCACCTTTTAGGGACCGCACCAGGGCGTGAGGGTTCTGGGAGGGAATGGCACATTATCCTAAGGTGGCCACCTTCCTGGGGTGGTTCCCTGGCCAGATCCCTGAGTTGCCCAATGGATCAACTATTAAGGGAGGAGACAAGGGCTTGTCTCACATAGAGGTAGATTTCCTTCTTTATAGAACTGCTGAATAGGAGACGGGGTAATGATTCAACCCGATTTTTTTAAAGTGGATATTTGTGGTTACCAGGACTGGGAAACACGACTTCACACCAATTCATCCAAAGAAGCAGATCTCACTCACTGAACGTGTGCCTGGTGCTGAATTAAGGCACAGAGATGAAGAATTCATCAAATTCAAGGGTCCATTGCTATGCTAAAATCTCCACTGTGTCTGGTAAAAGCTTCTCGTCATATTATCTAAGGGCCCAGATCAGACTAAACATGAGCCAAACAGAGTTTGCGACAGCATAGGCTGGAGTCTGAACCCAAACACACAGGGAAATAGTCTGTAAAACAGAACCAAGAGAGGGCATCACATGGGCTGCTGGCTGTGCAGAGTCAGACTGGGTTAGCGAAGCAACAGCTGATGAACCTCCCACTCCGTACCAAACACACACATCTGTCTCATCTCCACTCACAGAAAACTCCTAAGCTGAACTCCCTGGGGCTGGTCCTGGGGCTCTAGGGAGGTCAGGCTGGTTGCTTGTTCATAAACTGTCCCTTTCTTTCCCTCCTAGGTTTGGGTGTTTCTTTTACATCAATGGAAGCATCCCTTCTGCCTGCTTTCCGTTACCCTGTGTCGGCTCCTTTCCTATTGACTCACTGAGTTAATGTTGAGGAACTTAAATGAATTCAAAGTCTCCTGTGGTAGCTTGAATGAGAATGTTCCCCACAGGGTCCAAGTATTCGGACACTTTGTCCCCAGTTGGTGGCACTGTTCTGGGAGGTCTTAGAAGGTGTGGCCATGCTGGAGGAAGCACGTCACTGGGGGAGGGCTTAGAGGGTTCTTAAATCTTTCTGGATCTCCAGTCTCTCTCTGCATCCTGTGCCTGCTTGAAGATGTGAGAGCTTAGCTTCTGTTTCTCCTCCAGCTACCTCTGCCGCCATGCCTCCCCCACCATGATGGACTCTTGTCCCATAGGAACCATAAAACTCTTCCTTTTATAAGTTCCCTCGGTCATGGTATTTTATCACAGCAACGGCGAAATGACTAAGATAGAAACTGGTACCAGAAAGTGAGCTCTTGCTGTGACAGACCTGACCCAGTTGTTTTGGGGAGGATTGTGGAAGATTTTGGAGCTTTGGACTGGAAAAGCCATTGAGTGCTTAAAACTTAGTGAGCTGCTGCTGTGGAGCTTGTAATGGTTATGCTGAGGAGAAATGTAGATGATAGAGGCCTGGCTTGTGACTTTTTCAGGGAAGCAAATACTCCTTAGGGCTGTTTGTGTTGAAGTAAGACTTTTTGGAAGTGAAACTTTTTGTGTTTTACTGGGACAATTGATGCTGGTTAGCTAGGACTGAAAATCAGCTGAGACCAACAAGAGACCAACACCATCGAGGTGACATCTCTTCAGAAGTATTTCCTCAGTGTCAGCACACAGAAGCTGTGGTCCAGAGGAGGCCCAAACCGCCACCTCAGGCTAGAAGCAGGACTTGGTAATGTATAAGTGTCTTCTGCATGGTTCTGGTGTTCAAGGCATGAAGGGGTCATAGAGAGAACCTGAGGCTTTCAACCCTGAGAGACCAGAAGAGCCCATTACTGAAAGGCGCAGTCTCAGTTTCAGTGGCGACCCCAGCTTTTTGGAGATGCCAGGACCATGGGACCACAACCAAGGGCAGCAGTAGGTGTGGAATGGAGTTGACCTGGACCTGAAGGTGAGCTGTGTGTGCTGTGAACAGGAGATTCAGAGAAGTTGAGCTGCTGAAACCCTTTAAATTATACTGGACTTATGTTCCTAATCCACAACATTACACCCCGTGATATAGAAGAAAAAAGAAACAGCAGTAACTGTGAATGACTCTTGGTTAATTGCTCAGCCTACTTCAAAACACCTGATGATTATTTTAGATTGGAAAGTGGGTTGCCTATTTTGTTAAAAATAAGTGTGCTTTGTGGGACAAAGTAGATATTGTACCAATGCCAACGTGTTATTGCCAAGAGATAATAAAAAAAACAAAAATTTTCTCCACATTTCCACCCTGTAAACAGCGACAGGAGACCAGAAGGTCGTGAGTGAATCCCAGAGGTCTAGCCTTGGACTTTGCTGGACTTAGGTTTTGCTTAAGTGTGCCCAATTCTTCCCTTCTGAAATAAGACAGTACCTAACTTGTTTTCGATTTTACAGGAGGCCATGTTTAAGAGACTTTTAAGAGAGACTTTTAACTTTTAAAGTGAAGTTTTTTAAGGACTGTGGAACTTTTAAGGTTGTGTTATCTGATGTTAACATCATATCTTGGGGATAAGAAATGGAAAGGTTGGGGTTTAACAGTGATGTTTGTGTGTCAAGTTACCAATTTCTGTTCTAGTTTGCTTTCATACTGCTGTGACAAAACACTCTGATCAATACCAGCTTGTGGAGGAAAGGCTTACATCTCCCGGGTCATAGTTCATCAGGGAGCCCAAGGTGGGAACTCAGGGCAGGAACCTAGAGGCAGGAGCTGGAGCACAGGCCATGGAGGAACGCTGCTTACTGGCTTGCTCCCCTGGCCCCTGCTCAACCTGCTTTCTTATACAACACAGGCCCACCTGCCCAGGGGTGGCACCACCCACAGTGGGCTGGGCCCTCGCACATCACTCAGCAATCAAGAAAATGCCACATAGACATGGCCACAGGCCAGTTCAATGGAGGCAGTTCCCCAGCTGAGGCTCCCTCTACCCAGGTGCGTCACGTTGACACTAAAGCTGCCAGCACACCTCCTTACTCACATTGTGACACTGCAGAGCCCCTGTGTGGAAGCCTCAGATCCACACCCTCTGCTCACATTCAGGGAAAGTGAATGCATGTGGCGCTGAAGCCAGGAGGCAAAATCTAAAAGGCCATTGTTATGGTTTGTATGTGAACCACAGGCTCACCCCAGCTGATGGTGCAGATTGGGGAGATTGTGGACAGTTTAGGCGGTAAGGACAAGCCAGAGGCAGCATGGCCCTGGGGAACAGGCCTGGATTACCATCCAGTGCTACTTTTTAGCTCAAACTGTGAGTCAAACACACCCTTCTTCCCTTAAGTTCCCCCTCATCAGGGATTTGCACATGGGGGTGAGGAGAAAGGCCGCTAACGCCTACTGCTTGGACCACCCCACGATGCCCATCATAGAGGCCTTGTCTCAGTCAGTGCTCATACACCTGTCTGTTGTTTAAGTATGTGTATTATATAGCTTCCAAATTTATAATTTATCAATTTTAGTAAATAACGTTGTATAAAAGTATTTTAAAAATTACATAACTCTTTTAAAGCGATGTAGTATAGAATTTCTTTCTGGGTAAAAGTTCCTTATGTGCTTCTGTCCTCTGTGGGTCTTTCCTTTCTATCCTTATCAGTTATAATAGCTAATACATTGCATCTCCTCTGGCTTTCTCTATAGTTCTGTCAAATGTGCAGGTTTTTTTTGATGGTCTGGACTGTCCAGAGTCCTGGAAATGTTTCAGGAAGAAGCTGCCGAGGTCTCAGTGATTTCTTTCTGAGTCAGTAGCTTGTCTGTTATAGGAGAAGCTCATTAGCAGCAAGAAAAAGGAAAGTATTCTCATTTCTTTAAATGTTTTGTGAGGAAAAATAAAAAATGGTGTGGTGATCTCTAGTTGCAAATACTTATTCTTCTTACTTTAGACACTGGAGGGAAAGTGATTTCCTTTTCGTTTCTTAAGAGGCACACATCTGCAGGGAAGGGGTACACACCATCCATATGTGATTTCCAGGCAAGGGCCATGTCACATTATCCTGTTGCACTTCCTTATTGAAACATACAGCATAGAAATCTGCAAAGCACGACACGTTTCACCAAAAACACAAAACCCAAGTCAGGAGCTGCTTATTCTCCATGTTCTCGCCCACAAGAATCCATATTAATTCAAAGTTTCAAAGGCTGTGTATGAAAACTTCACTAATGGTTTCGCCTAACCAACATATATTATAAAAAAAAATAGAGTATGCAGAGAGAAGATTTCATTTTAATCCATGCGAAGAGAGTCAGCAAAAGCAGCTGAGTTTACTGTGCATCCTCGTGTCCACCTGTGGAAATGTGACTCTGGGTGGGAAATCAGCTTCACTCTGGTACCAGCTTCTCACAGCTTGGAACACAGGGCAGAGCCTCCCACACACATCTACTTCAGCAATGCTGTTGGAAAGGGGCAGAGTCGAGGTCTGAAGGTGGAACGTGGTTCTCGTCAGCTCCTTGGAGGAATGCCTCTAAAGTGAATTAATGACAGCACCTGCCATGTCCTCATTGGCATATATGTTAATGATGGTTTTGTGAGTTAAATAAGTAGAAGAGTATTTTATTGAAGAAATCTCCCAAGTATCATAAAAGGAGATAAAGAAGATATGGGAGTTTTTTTTGAATAAGTATAAGTAACTGCATTGCCTCTGGTGAGAGAAATAACACTTTGATGGCTGGAAGGAGCCAGTGGGATATTTTCCACTTGGATTATGGCACATTTCTTAATAGCAGGCTTCTGATATATTGATTTGAAATAATTTATACAAGCAAAACTGAATTTCTTTGCTCTGGATTCATTTGGGCAGAAATCTCAAAACCGAGCATCTTCCAGAAGACAAACACAGTTGTATTTAACCTGGAATGCACGCCATTCAAAGGACCTCACAGAGAAAATGAAGGCGACATCCTTGGAATGATAGTATATTGAAAGATGCTATACATTAGAGGTTAAAACCCACCGAAAGCATGGTTCAGAACAGATCAATTTGGATCTGACTCAGTACATTGTTATGCACTACAAGAAATTAGAGTCAAGTATTCAATTCGTAGAGAAGCCATGTTCTCAAGGTTATCACAAATACCACCTTAACCTCTTCATACCTAGTTTGACCTGCTCCTCCCCAAGTGTCTATCTTCCTAGAACTTGCTTCTCAATTGATTTGAGTAAATGACCATTAAACTATAACTGTACCCTAATTTGATAGTTCTTTATAAATAAAGGCACTGGATCTTTCAGCACAGTATGTACAATTGCTTCCAGGCAATTAGAGTTCTGAAATACAGAGAGGATTCATGGCTCAGTGTATCCATTCAGAGAAAATGCACAGACTCCCACACTGATGCACATTTCTGTTCTCAAACTTGCTTTTAATGTGACAACTGACAAAGCTCCAATCTTACTTTAACAAAGACATAATTTTTATTTGGTAATAGTTTTTATTTTAAAACCTTTAAATATTAGTTGCTATATCTCTATCAAATTCATCCTTACGAGACATCATCTCTTATACTGAATGCATTAAAAGAGAAGAGACAGAGGGGCAACATTCTGGTGACAGAATTCTGGTGTAGCTCTTATTAAACCATCCAATGCGTTATGGGAGAGAGTCACAAAAGCCCTGATTTATGAAGAAATGCTGGGATTGCTGGATTTTGATATGAACTCTGGAAGTACATATAGAAAGTATTCAGAAATGAAATGGACGTTAAGGAAAAGTCACTAGCTTTCTTAGGCTCAAAGCCAAGATACCAATACCAAGATACCAAGATACTAATGTTGCCAGAAAGAAGCATTTACTCTGAAAATAGCAGAAATTAATCTAGCTATAGTGTGCAAAAGTCTAAAAAACACACAAAACCCCCCTGAGAATTACAGCAGTTTCATCGTTAATGGACTTTTAGACCCGCATAGATAAGAAAGAACAAAATACATTAACATGAACCACAATAATTTGGCAAAAAGAGAATAAAAAACCTCTTAGGTCACTTTTATTATTATTCATTGGTTTTGAAAAATGCGTTTGCTATCTTCAATGGTCTTGAAGTTTATGAACGCATATTTCTGCAGTGCTCTAAGCAAAAATATTGAAACATAAAAGAAAAAAGAGCTTTTCAAAAAACAATACCCTGACAACAACCACAACCATTTTTCTGAGCATGTCAAACATTTGCAAATGTCTTACAGAGCAAATTAATATAGTATCTTTAAGACTTATGTCTTAGAGAGAAAATCCTAGTCTGAGAGTAAGTATTGGAGTTAGAGCTTATGTCTCCTAAAATCCTGATTCCCAAATTCATACAGAGTGTTCTTAAATGTTTTAAATTTTATTTTATTATTTTTATGCATATGAGGGTTTTATGTGCATGTATGTAAGGACATCATGTGTGTGCAATGTCTGCAGAAGTCAGAAGATGGTGTAGGATACCCTAGAACTGGACTTAGAGATGGTTGTTAGCTGTGTTGTGGGTGCTGGGAACCAAACTCAGGTCCTAATAGCAAAAGCTGCCTGTGTTCTTAACCCCTGAGCATCTCTCCAGGTTCGTGTGCAGAGAGCCTTTTAACTGCTCACTCTATCCACAACATTGCTGTAGCCAATAAGAAACACCCCAGGGGCAAACGCCCTAGGGGCAAACGCCCTGGCCTCTCTTTCCTGACAGATATCATATGTATTTTCTGGCTCTGACTCCTTTGGGCAAGAGATTAGGCTCTTCATGACACCATCTCTCTCATAACCCCGGCACTCACAGAAGCGTTCAAATGTGTGCTGTTGTAGGAGGGGCTCCTACTGCCCCATTCTATCTTGCCCGGGATGTGAATCATCCTGTGGTCCAGTGTGTCCACTTTTTGTATGTCACCCATCTGGCGGTAACCTTTCCAGCTCTCAGATCAGATCCCAAGAGATCACAGTACCTACGTTTCGGCAATCCCAAAGCACAAGAGCAGAGGAGCTGACAATTTTTAAAATGCCAGAGAGAAGTTATAAAGAGCTTGCAGTAAGAGAACAGGCAAAAATTCTCACCTTTGTAAGAGAGTAAAAATTATATGCTGAGTTTGCTAAGGTCTTCAGGCCAGGATGAACTTGGGAAGTGGAAAAGGGAAGAGACTCGCTGGTTGTGCTGATGCAGTTTAAACTACAAAAGTTACAGTCACAGTGAGTGATCTATGCTTAGTTAGAACGGAGAAGGTATTGAATTATAGGGTTCAGGGCTCTGTGTAGTTTCAGCACCCATCGGGGGTCTTGGCACGTATCTCCCACAGAGAGAAAGGACTGCGGTGCTGAAAAGCTGATGTAATGAGGTAACGTGAGAAAAGACCGTGATGTTGAGGGGAGACAGGCTGAGAACATGGAAGCAGCACGTGGCACACTACTCTATTGTGACCGTGCGTCTTTGAAAATGAATGTTTCTCAGTAACGTTGTACAGAGTTCCTGGAACGCTAAAATCAGGCTTCAGAAAAGCAGTGACTAATCAAACAAGTAATAACAGAGTGCTGCTCGTGGTGGCTCCTCCAGCAGCCGCGCACCGGAGACTACGAGGCAGGAGAATCATGAGTTCCAGGCCAGCCTGAGCTACAACTTTTGGGCCGGAATGGAGCTCAGTCGGTAAAGCGCTTGCCTAGCATGCAGGAAACCTTGGGCTGGACCATCAGCACTGCATAAAAACCCGGTGTGACTGTGCATACCTCTATCCCCAGGACTCAGAAATTGGAGGCAGGAGGATCAGAGCCTGAGATAATAGCTGTTTTTATACTGATTTTGAGTCCAGCCTGGGATACATGAGACCCTGTCTCCAATAATAATAATAATAATAATAATAATAATAATAATAATAATAACTCTGATGAACATATCTTTTAGCACTTTACCCTCAAAATAATGTAAAATTTTGTGCTTTGAAGACAAAATACTAAAATATTTCATATGTGGCCCCTTATCTTTCTGTATGCAGCATTTAAACATTGGATATCATGTATTTAAATAGCTGTTAAAGAATATGATACATATTTGGCTGTTGTGTATGTGTGACCCTTGCCTCCAGATTCATGCCCCTCTTAAATTCTGATACTCTTTCAAATGAGTGGCTTTGATTCATTTATAAAACACGCATGGACACACAAAGTGGCTGCTGGGTACCACCTCTATTGATAAACAACTAAGCCCTGATGACCTATTGACAGTGTAACAAATTTCCACAAATTTAATGGCTTAAAATAACCAAACTCTATTATCAGATACTTATTGACATTATAAAGGCAGTTGTGAGAAGATCTGTATTTCCATTGGGGACACTGCATTTCTGCACTCCTCTGGTCTTTAAATTTCATCCCCATCCCTTGACTTCCAGTCCCTTTTCTTAATCCCCAGAGCTAGCGGTACCTGGTGCAAAACTTCACGTTGCTATATCTCTGGTCCTTCATTTTAGAAACTTGAAAACCTCAGCAATTTCCTTGGCTGCTTGATTTGCAAACCTAATCTGCCATCTGTTCCCCTTTACCATGGACATGCTCCCTGTTGGCAAGGTTAGGACAAAGACCTCTTTGGCCTCCAGTGCCTCTGGCTTCAACAGCCAAGATGAAAAGATCTCTGTCCTGTTGAAATTGCGTGTTGAGAGGAGAGACAGAAAGTCAGTACAAAAATATGTTACAGATGTCCAAGGATAGAAGTAACCGGAAAAGAAGTGGGCCTGAAGAAAGTGATTTTACTATGCACATTTTATAAACAAGGAATTAAGACTGTAAGGCGGGACATATTTCCCATTGCTAATTCTCTCTCTTTCTCTCTCATTTCTCCCTCCTCCTTCCCTCTTTCTCTGCCTTCCTCCATCTCTCTTGGTGGAGCTGTCCCTCACCATCTCTTTCTTCAGATTAACAAGGACTCCACCCATGGTACTCACCATCACACCCTGTACACGTCACATAGTTTCTGATACCTAATAACTTACTACTTATTTGTGGATGGTTTTCTTATTTATATAAGACATTTTTATTTCTTGAAGCACTGACCTCAGAGAATACGAGAATCTTATGTAGATATGAATTTAATGGCATTGTTTTTAAAGATTTTTGGGAGGCAAGACAATAGAAATACACCCATATTATAATGCTCTTTCTAAGTTTCTTGGATGTCTTCAGGTGAGCTGGAGTCATAGATGAAAGACAGATGAGTTTTCTAAACAAACGAACAAGGCGAAAGTGTTCCAATACCTGTGGACAAACGGCCCATACTCTGCTAAATTTCATTTAGTAGCATTTAATAACGTTTTCTTGGAGTAGTGCTATCAAGTCCCAGGTTACTTAGGTTTCTTTGACTGAAGCCTCTTTTCCCTGTGCTGATGCTGCTGTTTAAGTAACTTTCCTACTTTAAAATCCATGTAACCACTCCTTGTTACCTAGAATAACTCAGGACCACTGTACTTACCCCAAGGCCATTCCCAGCCCAGAGCTGACCTGTCCCTACAGCCTCAATGCTACCATTCAGTGCTTCCATCGCACAGCATGTATAACATCATACGTGACTTCAGCTTCCCAGAAAGTTCAGTGAATAAACACTTTCCTGAGTGTGAGCTCCATGAAACAGGGACTGTGACATTCACTAGTGTGGTATTGACTGAGGGTATAAGGGAGCATCTAATAGACCAATCATGACTAAGGAGCTGAAGGAGTCCGTTGATGAAGAGATAACTGGCACCTTATCATGTTCAATAATTATTTGTTTCTTAGATCTGTGCTACAACCATCTAGAACATGTCCTTTCCCTTTTGGCTGAATGAACCTAGGTATCGCCCATGGTATAGATCCAAGGCCTATGTTTGATTGCAGCTTTGTATGCCCAGCACCTGAGCAGTCCTTTACCTTTGCTTCAGTTCATGAGGACATCAGCAGAGACTGCGCACACAGGTACTATCAGCACGGAATATATGTGGGTCATTACTTGGTGTCAACTCATCCAAGCAGCAGATCGGAACTCAGCACATTTTGGGGACGGGCAGGGTTGCTTTGTCCTGCGTAGTAAATCTTTGAGCTTCATGTGACTAATGGGTCCCAGAACCCACTTTAGAAAGTAGAAGAGTAAAACTCTACCTTGTCAGGGTTCAACCCGACACCAGCAACTCTAAATCCAGAAGATGAAAGTGAAAATTCCTCTACTGAATGGGTTGAATGCTTCAGCTCTGTCTACCAACTGTATCCGTTGTAGTGTGAGGTTTAACCTGGCCACTTGGGTTTTCTTTGTTTTATTTACATGAATTATAGAACAAAATCACAGTCTCCCTACCTGTCATGATTGTTTCTGTTCGAAGCAAACTGTAAGAAGACCCGAATAGGAACCCTTATCACTGCTGCTGCCACTTCCTGCTGGTTGAGCTCAACTTCCTGTGTCTAGAACTCTGCCCCTGAGGGCCCTTCTTGATTAAACAGTAGATACCCTACTACCGTGTGTGTGTGTGTGTGTGTGTGTGTGTGCGTGCGTGTGCGCATGTGCACGTGTGTGTGTTTGCACATACATGTGCACCTGGCACAGGGGAATGGGGAGGGGTCATAACCACTTCTCCAAGAACTAGCGTTTTACTTGAGATTGGATGGTTGTGCTGTGTGCTGGGTATCAATGCTGTGCTGCTGAGAAGTGGTGCTCAGTATGAATTTCCAGCATCCATATGCAAGAGTAGCCAGGTCAAGCCACGCACAGCATCCACTGTTCCTTACTGCGTCTCTGTGGTCCACCTCCAGTCCCTTCCTTCTGTCACAGCTCTTCCTGTGCTATCTCAGCTCCCCACATCTCCCACTGATACTTGGATCCTAGTTTCAGGATCTGCAATGAATGGACCCAGAGAGGAATGCCTGTGAACCGTAAAGAAAAGACATATTATTATTTCATTATCATTATTGCTACTTTCAAAATTACTGTTTTGATAAATAGGGCCATCTTGATAAGTTAGGACCTTAAACTAAATGTATGTCTGTTCAGGTCTCCTGAGGCTCTATAGAAAGGACTATTTGGAGAGATGATTCAGCAGTTAAGAGCACTGGCTGCTCTTGCAGAGGACCTAGTTTGACTCCCAGCACCCACATGGTGGCTAACAACTGTCCAGGGGATCTGACACCATCTTCTGGCCTCTGTGGGCATTGTACAATGTGGGTGCACTTACATACATGCAGGCAAAACATTCATAAAATAAAGATGAAATAAAATAAAGGGATAGGGATTTGAAGGGATAGGGAGTTAGGAAGCATTGTTACAAAGCAAGGAAAGTGCCTAGTAAGTACATTGTTTTAGTTGCTTTCTATGACTGTGACAAAACCCTCTGACCAAAACCAATTTGGGGAGGACAGGGTTGATTTGGCTCACAGCTCACAATTTATCACTGAGGGAAGCCAAAAGCAGGAATTTGGGGCAGCAGGAACCAGGAGAGAAGAGCTGGAATACAGGCCATGGAGGAATGCTGCTTACTGGCTTCCTCCCCTGGTTTGAGCTCAGCCTGTTTCTTATATAACACAGGACCACCTGCCCAGGGGTGGCACCACCCACAGCGGGCTGGACCCTCCCCATCACTCTACAGTCAAGAAAATGCCCCACAGACATGGCCATAGGCCAGTCCAATGGAGAAAATTTCTTAATTGAGGCTCCCTCTACCCATGTGTGTCAAGTTGACACCAAAGCTATCCAGCAAAACTGTCCCCTTGCAACTTGACATGCAAACATCACTATTAAACCATAACCCTTCCATTTTCTTGTCCCCAAGATCTGATATGAATATTAATATCACAACATAAAATGGGTACAGCTTTGAAAGGCCCACAGTCCTTAAAAAATCAAATACTTTAAAAGTTCAAAGTCTCTTTTAAAAGTCTCTTAACTGTGGGCTTCTATAAAATCCAAAACAAGTACTGTCTTATTTCAAAGGGAAGAATCGGGCACACCTAAGCAAAACCTAAGTCCAGCAAAGTAGCTCAAGGCTGGACATCTGGGATTCACTCACGATCTTCTGAGCTCCGTTTCGGCAGCTCCACTGCTCTGGCTCTGCCATTCACAGCTCACACAGCTCGTTTCATAGGCTCAGGCCAACTTTCCTTCACAACTGCCACTGCCCTTGGTGGTTGTCCCATGGTCCTGGCACCTACAGTATGCTGGGGTCTCTGTTGTAACTGAAGCTGTACCTTCACCTTTCTGGCCTCTCATGTATGAAGCCTTAGACTATCTCCATGGCCCTTTTATGCCTTTAACACCAGTACCATATAGGAGTCACACTACCAAGTCCTTCTTCCAACTTGAGATGGAAGCTCGGGCCCCCTCTAGACCACAGCCCCTGTGTGCTGACCCTGAGGCAGTACCTCCCAGAAGATTTAACCACAGTGATGCTGGTCTCTTCTTACTCACAGCTGGTTTTTCAGCCCCAGCTAACCAGCATCAATTGTCCCAGTAAATTGTCCCAGTAAAGCAATGGTTTCACTGCAGTGGTTCTGGTCTCTTCTTAATAACAGCTGATTCTTCAGCCCCAGCTGACCAGAAACCACAGATTCTCAACTCAAAACATCATGCAAACAGCCCTGATAATTTTTGCTACCCTTAAAATGTCACAAACCAGGCCTCCATCATCCACATTTCTCTTCAGCGTAACTGTTTCAAGCTCTACAGCAACAGCTCACTAAGATCCGATCACTCAATGGCTTTCCCAGCCTAAGGTTCCAAATGCTTCCACGATCCTCCCCAAAACAACTGGGTCAGGTCTCTCACAGCAAGAGCTCACTCTCTGGTACTGATTTCTGATCCAGTTTGCTTTGTATCGATGTGAAAAAACACTCTAACTAAAAACAACTTGGGGAGGAAAGGGTTTATTTGTCTTACAGCTCACAGTCCATCCTCAAGGGAAGCCAACGGCAAGAACTCAGGGCAGGAGCCTGGAGGCAGGAGCTGAAGCACAGACCATCAGGAATCTGCTTACTGGCTTGCTCCCTTGGCCCATGCTCAGCCTGCTTTCTTATACAACACCTGCCCGGGGTGGGCCCAGACCCTCCCACATCACTCAACAATTAAGGAAATACCCAGACATGGCCAAAAGCTAATCCAATGGAAACAATTCCCCAGTGGAGGTTCCCTCCACCCAGATGTATCAAGTTGACAACTGGAGCTATCCAGTAGCACACCCGTGTCCTAAGCCGATCATCAGATTTCATCTCAAAACCATCTTTCAAGCCCAGTAACGATCTACGGATTCAAGGATACAACTCAAAGAAAGGAGCCAAAGCACGCCGTACCTTGGTGTCCTAGTTTGGTTTCCTGTTGCTGTGGTAAAACACTTATTAGGAGAGGAAAGGGTTTATTTCATCTTGTGGGCTAGAACATATCGCTCGAGGAGACCGAGGCAGGAACTCCAAGCCGGAGCCCGGCGGTAGGAACTGAGGCAGAGATCATGGAGGAACGCTGCTTACTGCCTTTCTATACACTCCAGACACGCCTGCTCATGGATGGCGCTGCCCAAAATGGACTAGGACCTCCTACATCCATTAGCAATAACGAAAATGCACCACAGAAGGTTCCACAGGTCAATTTGATGGAAGCAATCCTCAGTCAAGGTTCTTCTTCCCAGATGTGTCAAGGTGACAACCAAGGTTAGCCATCACACTTGGGAATTCTTATTGTTAGGTTTTAAGAAGACAGAGGCCTCCACCTCATATGTTTATGAACCAGCCCTGGCTCTTACGATCTTTCCACCTCCTCTTCCGCAATGGTCCCTGAGCTGTGGGTGGGTGAGGTTCCATACAGGAGTCCCATCCTACACTCTACAGGCTCTTATTCTCCAAAACTTGGCCAGTTGTGGCCTTCTGTGTGCATCGCACTCTGATGTACATGGAAGCCTCACTGGTGAGAGTTGAGAGGTACATTAGCCCTCTCTCTACCCCTTATTCTACTATGTTCATTGAGCCTTAGTTGTAGAGATTTGACTGCAAACGTGTCACCTAGTACTGGGCACCTCCCATACATACGTTCTCTGTGCCCGACAGGTGTGCAACTCTGTGGTAGCCTCCACTGTTGCAAAAAGAAGCTTCTTTGATGAGTGCTGTATGGCTTGTCACTCGCTCTAAGGGAGGTCTCCTGTCTGGCTCTGTGTTCCCTGCGAGAGATGGCTCAGCAGTTAAGAGCACTGGTTGCTCTTGCAAAGGACCTGGATTTGGTACTCAGCACCCACATGGCAGCTAATAATCTATCCATAACTCCAGATCCAGGGGATCTAACACCCACTTATGGCCTCTGTGGGAATTGCATGACATAAGTGCAATTACTGCTCAGACACTCTGTGCATTTCTCACGGGGTTTCTAGGGCATCACTTTTCCCTCTAGGATTCCTCGTCCCGAGATTCACTCATCTCCGCTCCTTTTTCTCCCATCCAGCCTCTCTCCTCCCTCCAGGCCCCTGGACGAGGAGGCAGAAAGATTGTAAGAGCCAGGGCTGGTTCATGAACACGAGGAGGTGGCAGTTTCCAGGCCCCTGGAGGCTTGCTCAGGTGAGCCTGTGGCAGTGGTGGCATTCAGCAGGGGACCAATGTCAGCTCAATTAAACCAGGGCCCAAAGGGGAGGTGAGAAATAGGTGGCAGGTCAGCACTAGACTGAGAACTATTTGAGACTGGGCACTGCTGGGTGAGGGAGAGTATGACTTACACACGACCACTGGATGGGCCGACTAGACTCCAGTGGACGCATTTACACTGAAGGACATTTGGGTACAAACACCTGAATGAATAGGACTCAGCATGTAGGCAGAGTGCAGAGGGTTCAGTGGGGGATGGGGTAGGCCTGGATGGGGGACGGGGTCTGGATTTGACTGGGAAATGTATGAAATTTAAAAAGCTCAATAAAAAGTATATAATAATAAAAAAAGAGGCACTTAATTATTTTGGGGGGAAGAGGTTTCTTAACGTGAACAGCAGGCAGGGGTCTGAAATAAAGCTTTGCCTCCACCCCAAATAAACCAAGGTGTGTTCCTTCAAGTCCCATAAGAGGGTGCATAACAAGGCACGTGACAGTGGGTCTGGTTAACAGGTGAGACATGACAGCAGTCAGGCGGCCTCTGACTCCAGACTGCAGGAAAGCTGGGCGTGTTCTCCTCAGCTCTCTCTGTTTAGAGCCTATATGTGGGAATAACTGCTGCACAGAACTGCAGCTCCTTGCCAGTGCACAGGCATCCACCTTTAGAGCTTATTTTCTGCCAGTTCTGACAGACTGGCTTTCAGAGCTGCCCTAGAAGAACAATTTGTGAAAGATAAGCACTGAAACTGGTGAGTTATTGCTGTAGAGTGAAAGAATAATTCATGAATCCACATTGATTAAATAATTGGAAAAAATGAACAAATGCTGGGAAAGGGTGAGGCTTCCTTCAGGGAAAATCCAAAACGATTAATTTAGAAAGAACAGAGGACATATTGCAATTTTCCAGGTGAGTGTCAGCTATAGATACTAGGAAAAGCATGCCTTAAAGTAACTTTAAAGTAAAGTTGCTTTTTCATCTGAAAGAGAAAAATAACAATTTCATAAAATTATGAAAGCTAGCATACATTAATTTTATTAAGAAATAAGGGACTCATGAGCCTGAGGTAAAAATTATGTACTGAGGGCTGGAGCCATGGCTCAGGGATAAAGAGCTCATATGGGTCTTCCAGAGAATCTGAATTTGGTTTCCAGCACCCACATCAGGCAGCTCACAACCCCCTGTAACTCCAGCTCCAGGGGACCTGGAGCCCTCTTCTGGCCTCCATGTGCACCTGCACTTGTGTGTGTGTGTGCATGCACACTAGTATTTAAAAATGATGTTCTGAAAAGACATAGAGTCATGCCTGCAATATTCTTATAAAATGCACCATCATGAGGAAAATGTCTGACTGAATCATGCTAAAGATGTTCTGCAGATTAAGTCTCCAGTGTCTCTATGATGTGAGGGAGATGAAAGATAAAGATAAATGAAAGAAGCCATAATAACAAAACACATCCTGTGATCTTGCATGGGTCCTTTGTTATCATCAGGACTTTTCTTGCACATTTGGAAAAGCTGATCAATAGGTTGATGTGCTGATCTTGCATAAAGGTTAATTCCCTAATTTTTGATTACTGAACTGCAGTTCTGAATGACGTTAGAATTTGAAGAATTTCGGCATATTGTAAAAATAAATCTTTGTATATTTTTGATGCTCTTTTGACCTTCAAACTGCTTTCAAGGTTATAATTTTTGACTAGAGTAGCACGATTAAAGAGGAGGCTCATCCTCACTGGGACATCAGGAAAGGTGTCCAAAGGGCAAGAATTTACCCATTGAAGGCTGTTGGGCATAACACTGAGAAGTCACGGAAAAACGCCATTGGAAAGGAGAGTATCTTAAAAAAGACACTGAGAGGACAGAGCTTTTCCCAAGTGCAGCTGGGAAGGCATGAAGAGGCTGCTTTGTGTCTGCAGAAAAAGGCTCCACCTTGAACTAACAACAGAAATTAATGTCATCATCCTCATAGTGCTGGTTTTGTTGCCATGAAAAATCTACAAGACAGTGGCCAAAGCAGTTTGCATCAAGGTTCCAAAGAGATGCTAAAGCCAGGCATTGTGTGACAAGGTCAGACTCCCTGCAAAGCATCGTGGGGAGGAGAGTGGATGAAGCTTTAAAGTGAAGCCTAATCTGCAATGGATACACCAATTTTTTTTCCATTTTATTTACATTTTTATTGTGTGTATATGAATGTATTGCCTGCATGTATGTAAGCGTACCCATATTGTGCAATGACAGTGGACGTCAGAAGAGAGGGCATTGGATCCCCTAGAACTAGAGTAAAGATGATTGTTAGCTGCCATGTAGGTGCTGGGACTTGAACCCTGATCCTCTACAAGAGCATACAGAGCTCTTAATCACTGAGACCCAAAGATTTTGTAGATGCCAGCAACATGGGACTTGTAGGTACTGACGGAAACCAGCCCAAGAAAGAACCTAAGTACGCAGAGGTACCGGGGTCAGGCTAACGAAGACCCTTGGAGCCCAGATGATACCATCATGAGCTCCAGGTGCTGTACATGGACTCCACTGTGTGTGGCGTTTTCCCTGCTGAGTTTTGTTTTTTCTTCAGCCTGGTCTTTCCTGGCATGCTATCCTGTTCTTCAACTTGGGAGTAGAGATGTTCGTTCTGTGTCATTTCATGTTAGAAGCATGTAACTTGTTTTCTGTTTTATCAGCTCATGGGTAAGAACTTGCCTGGCATCTCAGAAGATACTTTGGAATTTTGAACAATGTTCATACTGTTGACTATGGAGACTTTTGTATTTGGACTAAATTGACTGAACCTCATTAGCTGACCATGAGCCTGTGAGGGTCAGGGTTATGGCTTGAAAGTGAAATGTCCCCTGTAGGCACATGTGTTTGAAAATTTAGTCCCCAGCTGGAGGTGGTGTTTTCTGAGGGCGTTGGAATCTTAGGAATATGGTGCCCAGCTAGCAAATATGGGCCATAGAGCCACAAATGTGTAGCTCATTGGTTATAGCCCAGTACTGGTTTCATCCTGAATTTCTCCACTTGCTGCTCAGTACCATGTAACATGGTAGGTGGTGATGGTATGTTTCCACCAACATGTCTTTTGTGGCATGATAGAGAGTGAATTTCTCAGACCAGGGAGCACAATAAATCCTTGCTCCCTTAAGTCTCTTCTGTCAGGCACTTTATCACAGTGACAAGAACGGTAACAAATATGGTCTTCAATTCCTTCACGTTTAACCTAACATCCCCCAAGTTATAGTGAACAAAGAAAATCAAAGCACTATAAAAATCCCTTTCCACGGCCTTGTCATTCCTTGTGTACTTGGGTTCCAAAGTCTATTCTGTGTGTGCAAATAAAATATAAAGAATTTTTATCATAAGGTAAATTATTTTGGAACATGATTTCAACATGCATCATTTTATTGAAACTGGGTTTTTAAATCCAAACTCATTCTGTTCTCAAAAGATTGCCTCTTAATTATGTCCTTCCCTGATCTAAAGGTCTTTCTTATTATTTGTTTAAATGTTATTGTTTGGACTTGAATTGATTGCTCCTGTTCAATTTCAGGGTTAGCTTTTGCTGAGGGCTGGAGTGATTTTTTTTTTCTTTTTGCCCTGAAGACATCCATTGGAAACATCATGTCCTGCTTGATGGACACTCTCCTGATGAAAAGTTCACAACAAAGAACAAATTAATTTTTGGTTACAATCGATGGCACTGCCAAATGCATTTTCATACTTTTACATTCCCTTTACTTTTCTACCTTTTCTTCCATGGCCTGATTGTCTTCATATGGAAAGTGGACTGTTATTTAATTTTAAAGAAATACTACTATTGCCTTCCGGTTTTAATTAAAACAGGGACCATAGTTCATCTAGAATCCTAATCTGGCTATGAATCATCAGCAAAGACCCTGAGAATCACAGAGCAAATAGAAATGCAGGGAATGAAAAAAACCAGTTTTTCTCTTCAGCGAAAGAGAAATGGGCTTTCCTAGCTGTGAGGTGGAACGTAGTCACAGTCAGCTCCTTTGCCTCTCCTTCTTCATACATTACATGTAAGCACATAGCTTACGTATCCTCCAGTATACCATATGTGTATATCCACCAAACACCTACATGTATGTAGACACATACACGCTTTTGTATTTGCTCATGTGTTCCACATGCATACATATCATATGCTTTCTTGAGAATTATTTGGGATTTTTTGTTCCATGTTACTTCCACAATAAAGGGCACATTATGAATCCACACGGAATGACTAAATTGTCGGTGGTTTTATTATGTGCTACCTTTTTTGTTGCTATCCATCTTGTTTAGCACCTAGGAGACTTCCTTTTATAGTACATGCAGATTGTAGAAATAAAATGTGGTGTTATTATGGCATGGTTCCTCATCCAGTACGACACTGGGGGCGGCCAAGCTGACCTGAAACAGCCAATTTACCCACCTCTATCTGTCAGAGTGGTTTTCATGTTGAAAGTAATCTATTCAACTCAGAAAGTATATTTTCTCCACAAATACATTATTTGAAATCCCTCTGCACTGTTCAATGTGAGCATTGTGATATTCCCCCTGGATTGCAGTAAGAAAGTCAAATAACCTGTACTTCTGAAGAATTCTGGATGAACTCAGAACAACAACAACAAAAAAACCCTCTATTTTCTTAACTGTAACAAAAGAATGAGGCCTTATTTCCAGCGATTTCTATAAGTTCTTATAATTGCAATATTCAAAAGGAAGCATTATTGCACAGCCACGGATGGCTATAGCACACGGTTATATATTACAGTCTCTACTAGTATATGCTTTGCCAGGACGCACAGAGAAGGAAGTGTAGACTGCCAAGAAATGTGATTTATGAGTCTCCTACTTTTCCTCTCCCAAATGTAAGTGTTCCAGCTTCATTCCTCCTGCTGAGATGAAGACTCTGCTCAAAAGTAACTTGGGGAAAGGAGAGATGGTTCATCTTACATTTCCAGTTCAAGATTCATCGCTGAAGGAAGGAGGGGCAGGAAGTCAAGGCAGGAAGCAGGAAGGAATACTGCCTGCTATTTAGGTCTCTGGCCCATTCTCAGCTAGCTTTCTTATGCACCCAGGCCCATGTGAATTGGGCTCTCCTACATAGATCATCAATCAAGACAATCCCTTACAGACATGGGCCAGAAGCCAATATGACCTGAGCAGTACCTCTGTTGAGGCTCCTTGGATGACTCTAGGTGGTGTCAAGTTGACAGTATGAGCTAACTAGGATAGCCCATTTCTAGAAAAAGCATACACACCTTGCTCTAAGCTTATCCTGTAATAGCATCAGATGGGGTATGAGAAGTGGGGAGAGTGACTAGGGAAGGAAGTCAGTGGCAATAGAGATTTGCAAGGATGTTGACTTGAACCATCAAATCTCTGATGTTTACCCTGGGTGAAATTATTTTTTCTTTTATAAATGGGAATATAGAAAGATTTTCCTTCACTTAAAAGTGTTCTGAGAATGTAGGTTGTCTGTGTAATGGCGTCTGTTAGAATCCTCTTAAATTTCTTTCTGCTTGATTTTCACATAAGTGAGCTAACATTACCATAGAAAGAGCCACTAAATTAAACTACTGTTACAGCTAAATGTTACAGGTGTTACATTATAATTCATGATAAAAGGTTATTCATTAGTTCAAGGTTCTATTAGCATAATCTTTCTGCCTTCTTGACCAAGAAGAAACAGTGCTTTTTGTTTCTGTAATAGTGACCTAATTGTTCATTTGCTGATAGCCCTGAAGGAACAAAGAACGCAGGGACAATGTAGCCCCTTTTCTAGTAAAATGGGAGAGAAAGACAGGACAGCACATGTGAAAGAGCTACTGTTACAGAGGTAGAAACAGTTTCAGATACATCTTTAGTGTCGGTGTACGCCATTACAAAAAAGTTTCTTCTGAACTTGGTAGCGATATGATGGGGTAGTGATTGGAAGTTCTCTAAGGATAGTTTAATAGTGTATCACGCACAGGTTCATTTTAAATTACATGGTAACTGCATTATCTCCTGCATTGATTCAAACATTTACCGGTGTAATTTTTCCCTCCTCACCTCACAGATTGAAAATTTATCCTCACATAAAATTTATAATGCAAATATTAATGTATAAATAATAACAGATATGGGGCTGCAGAGATGACTCAGCAGTTAGGACTACAGGCTGCTCTTGTAGAGGACCAGGGTTCAATTCCCAGCACCCACATGACATCTAACAAATTCATTTCCAGGGGATCTGACCCCTCCTTTTCTGACCTCAGCATGCATTGCATGACATGGTGCACTTAGAAGCAAACAGGTAATACACTCATACACATAAAATAAAAAGATTGAAAAAATATGGACTAACAACACATGATATTGGTAATGAAAGCCAGCTGAAAGAAGGAAACCTGCCCCACGGGCACTGGGAATAGTACTGAATAGTCCTGAACAGTGAACCTGGCCCTTTGATGGAGCCAGATGTACCTGCTGTCTTTGAGGCAGCCTGTGTGCGGAATCATCAGATCCTCAGAATGACAGCTTTGTAAGGTGCCTGGAGAGGATGAAGCCTCCTTTCGTAAGAGAAGTGTGTTTTCAAGAGGATGTCAGGAGGTGAGGGATCCAGGATCTAAGAGAGGCTGTGGGGAGAAAATTGGAGCGAAGAGGCCACAGCAATCAGAGGCCACAGCAATCAGGAGTGTGGGGCAGCTCTCGCCGTGCACTCCTACCTGATGGCTGGTTAGCAGCAGCCTCGGCAGAGTCCGTGGGACTGCTCAGACCTTGGAGTTCTGCCTCCCTCCTCCAGGCTTGATTTGTAGAAACCTGTCTGGCCATCCAATAGAGGTTCCACTGTGCCTTGTACAGACCTGTTTGGTCTAAAGAGACAAGATCCTGAAGGACAGAGCTTTCCCATCGCTAGTCCTCTTCAGAGGAGCAGTGAGCAGCCATTTGCCTCTTGCTCCTGCTGAGTTTAACCAGGCAGAACTGCCATCAGTGTCCAGGGGTACTGTGGCCTGGATAGTCTGGCCATATCCATATCTTGAGAAGTTCTGTTGACACAAGGCCTCAAGCCATACCAGCTTCCCACTGGTTCTATAAAACTGATGCCTGACCCACCTCAGGACTTTTATATTTTCTGTTTTCTCAGCTGATAATACGCTTCTCTGTTTTTGTTTGGTGATATCATGAAATCCCTGGCAGATTTATTTACACACAGCTTGGTGTAAAATAAAGCTGAAATTAACACTTTGGGAAGGACTGTGATAGTGTATGAATGAGATTAGGATATTTAGCTACAAAATTCAGGGAACAATGCTTTTTATATTATATTTGTATTAAGTCTTTGAGAATCTAATATATTTTGAATATATTCCCTTCCTGTCTCAGATCCACCCCCAGCTATTTACCCCACCCCAACTTAATGTTCTCTCTTTTTTAAAGCCTATCAAACTCAATTTGTGTTGCTCCAGTGCTCTTGGGTGTGGGTCCGTCCACTGGAGCTTGGTAGGCCACCCAAGGGTCACACCCTTAATAAAAAATGATCTCCCTCTCCCAGCAGCTATTGACTACCAGGAGCTCCTTAGCTAGGGTTGGGCTTTATACACACCTCCCCTCCCCATTCTTAGGTTTTATCAGGCTTTAGTTTGTGCAGGTTTTGTGGGGGCAGTAACAACCACTATGAGTTCAACTGTGCACGGGCCGTCTTATGTCTGGAAACACTGTTTTGTTGAAGTCATTCACCATCTTTGTCTCTTACAACTTTATGTTCCCTCCTCCTCACAAGTCCTAAGCCAATATTTTTAATGGAATTAGAAAATAGAAGAAAATGTGTTTTTAAATATCTTATTTGTGTATTGTGGGGGGTATGGATGTGTGTAATGGTGCACATGTGGAGGTCAGAGGACATCTTGAGAGGGTGGTTCTTTCCTTCCACCATGTGGGTTCCAGGACTGAACTCAGCTCATCAGACTTGGCAGCAGGCACCTTTAACCACGGAGTCATCTTACCAACCCCAAAAGTTTCTTTTAAACATTGAGTGGAAAGGCTTTCATAAACTAACACAGATTATTAAAGCATGTGTTATTATGGCATCAAAGTTAAAACTCTTCTACAAATGCATACATTTTCAAAAGGCATATAAGTATAGTTAAAATTCAAGAGGCAAAATTGGAAAAATATAGGTTTGGCACATATATTTCAAGGGAATGCCATCCGGTGCCCAAGAGGACCTTGGTTTTTCTATTCTGAGAAAAGTTTTTCTATCCTGACTCTCCCCTAGGCTACACTGGCCTTCTTCCCAACTCTTGGCTCTGGCTTCTCTTTCTTAGAGGTTTTCTTTGAAAAACATTAAATTGTAAGCTCTTTCTCTGACATTTTTAGGTATTTATAAATCTTTAAAGAAAAGTCTTACCGGTTTATGTCCCTAGGAATGACTCCCTCTGGCCTCTGGTTGTTGGTCTTGTTGATAAGCTACCTTCCTTCCTTATCCAAGTTGGCCTCGAACTCTTGATCCTCTTGAGTCAGCCTCCCAGGTTCCGTGATTCCCAACATGCTCCAATACAGCTGGTCCTGGGATTTCTTAAGGTTCAAGGAGGATCTTGCTGAAAAGGAATGATCAGGTTATGGTACTGTGCTGATAGCTTCTTTTCTGGAGTAGTAAGGGCCTCATTTCAGAAAGAGAGGGGCACCACGCTTCAAGCAGTAAAACTACCTGTTATTAAATGTGAATAAATCTACCTTCCTTTGCGCAGAGCTGATGATCTAGCACATCTGGCTCATCCTGCGCACTCTCCTTGATAGGGAGGAATCCCCAGGCTTTGGAGCCAGCAGAGCTGAGGCCAGATAGAGTGCTGGCTTCTCTTCCCTTTCGCAATCGCTTCAACCAAGTCCAATGTACACATTGAACTTTCTGCAATTATTGCTTCGATGCCAGAAATTGTAAAGAGCTAATATGTAGATGAGAGAAAAAAGCGAAGACAAATTTTCAGTGATAAAATAAATAGCAAATTTACAGCATAAGAATGTGAAATAATGAACTTTATGTTGACAGGGTCTCCCAAGTCCCAGCGAGCCTGGAAGTCACTGTGTGGACCAGGCTGGCCTCCACCTCACAGAGATCAGCTTTCCTCTACCTTTTGAGGGCTGGGATTAAAGGCATGTGCTACCACACCCAGCATTGAAATAATGAATTTTAAAACACATAGAATAATTTTTCATTTGAACAGTTTTTTGAACTGGGGAATTACAAATTATAACAAAACTAGGATTTCAAAATATAATTGTGAAACTGATTATTTATTATCCAGGTTTGGTAAGAGAGTGAGTATATGTCAATTTTTATATCCTGTGTTTTAGAGGTGAGTGTGTGTGTGTATGCATTTAAAGGATTGATTGGTGTCCATCAAAAATTCTAATGTGCATGTGTATTGTCCCAGGAACATAATTTCTAATTAACTACACAATCAATTTCTTTCTAATTAGTTCTTAACAATAATCTTAGTTATCATTAACATTTTATTGATGAAAGAAAAAAATCAATTTCAAGAGGGTAAAGTTTCATTTCAAAAGAACTAAAAGAAAGAGAACACAGTGCTATCTTTACCTGGCTTTTGGAGTGGAGTGATGCTGGCTTCATAGAAGGAATCTGGAAGTTCTCCCTCCATTTCTATGCTTTTTTTTTTCTAGTCTTTTTAAGACAGGGTCTCCCTATAGTCCCAGCTGTCCTGGAACTCACTATGTAGACCAGGCTGGCCTTGAACTCACAGAGATCTGCCTGCCTCTGCCTCCCGAGTGCTGGGATTAAAGGCATGTGCTACCACGCCTGGCTTCTTTTATATATTCTTTATGCCATTTTATATTTATGCCAGTTTCACAAAAACGTGCATATTATAGAACAATCAAGAACATGAAATAATTGTGCATAAAAATCAAAGTTATAGCTGAGAACAGTGACTGCCATCAAAATACGAATGTGTGCTTCTACACAGAGGTTACCATGGAAAGAAACCTCTCAGAAAGCCATCAACTCTTAGAGAGATTGACATCTCAAATGTGTCAGTGAAAAAAAAGAGGCCAGAGGGATCCACTTTGTGCCAGTCCATCCACCTTTGTGTGTGTATGTGGGGGGGGGGCACAACACACAACGAGGACGGGACACTCACACCTTTAAAGCAGATATCAATGGTGTCATTTTTTCAACTAAGCCATCACTTTAAAAGATTAAGCCCCACCTTTACCTTGCCTTTGAAGGTCTGTTGTCGAATGGGGGGAGATTGTCTGCCTCAAGGATCAAGCTTGAAGAATGAGCAGGAGCCCTTGCCATGTTGCAAGCCCACTGGACAAAGCCTGGGTGTTTGTGTCCTGCTTGGCGTGTGCTGACTTTCACCTGCTTCTCACTGGCATCAGGGGACTGATGGGCATGATGGAGCCGGCCGTGTCCTTGCAGCTGCCTCCTCCATCCCTGTGCTGTGTGCCTCCCTAGGCAGCTGTCAGGTCGTTGCTTTAAGAGGCAAGCGTTCCTTGCCAAGCCAAAGCCTGTGAAGAGCGCTTTCTGTCCCTCACTTTCTGTAGAAGTGAGGGATGTAAATGCCTACGGCTACACACACCACCCAGAGACACCTCTACTTGATAAATGCTGTCTGGAGAGCTACTTCCTGTCGACTGTCTGGCTGATTCAATCAACTGCACAGAGACCTGTCTCAGAGACTTTATAAGATGCCGACATTACGGTCTAATAAAAGGGGAGTGGTGTAGCCCCCAGAAGTTTTATCCAACCCATCTCAACAGAGTTGAGTAACTTAATAGTCATACTTTTAAAATATTTTTATTGATTCCAGAATGTCACACAATGTATTTCGATCACATTTAGATTCCCTCTTCCCTCTCCAGTCTGTCCACATTCCCTCCCCCAGAATTCACTTCCTCTGTTATTATCTATCCTTTAATTTATTCCTTAACTTTTGGATTTTAAAGGCCTATTGATTTCAGTTCGTGCATCCCAAGTGCTCCTGGGTGTGGGTCCACGTTTGGACTGAGAACACTTAAAAAACTGTAGAACATTTTACTCATCAGGGAAATGCAAATTAAAACTACTTTGAGATTTCATGGTCCCTAGAAAGAATGGCCAAGATCCAAAAACCCAAATGCCGGTGAGGATGTGGGGCAAGAGAAAACTTACCCACTGCTGGTGTGAGTACACCCGGTGCAGCCACCACGGATATCACCTTGGAGAGTCCTCAAAAAGCTCAAAGAACCCTCCAGGCGTGGTGGCACATGCCTTTAATCCCAGCACTCGGGACGCAGAGGCAGGGGGAATCTCTGTGAGTTCAAGGCCAGCCTGGTCTACATAGTGAGTTCCAGAACAGCTGGGGCTACAGGGAGACTTTGTCTCAAAAAGACAAAAAAGAAAGAGATCTCCCACACAATCCAGCAATACCACATATGCCCAAAGGACCACAGAGATACTTTCTAATCCATGTTCACTGCTGCCCCATTCACAATCGCTAGGAAATGGAAACAACCCAGATGTCCATAAATTGATGAGTGGAAAATGAAAGTAAGGTACATTTACATAAGGGAATATTATTCAGCTGTTAAGAAAAAAATGGAATTATGAAATTTGCAAATAGGTGAAACCAAACAAAAATTCGAAGTGAGGTAATCTAAACACAGAAAGACAAACTTTGCATGTTTTCTTTCATTAAGTGGACAATCATCCGTCTTTAAAGTTTTATTTTTAATCTCATGATAAAATGCATACATTCAACAGGGGCTGAATAAATATCATAACACCAGCTTCAGTGTCAAGGACCTGTTTATCGTAACAGTGCTGAGGTTTAAATGAGCCAAGTCTTTTCAAACATTTTCTTGTTTAATATTATAAAAAGCTCAAGAGTTGATGCTAATACAGTGCTTTTATTCATTGTGAAAATGGAGGCCAAGCCAGGCAAGCCCTACTCACAGGCCATGAAGTAAAGAAGAAGAAAACTGTGCAATCCAATTCAGTTGCCTTTGATGATGTGATTTCACAAGACTTTTGGGGAATGCTTCCATTAAAAAAAAAGTATAATGTGTTCACTCAATTATGTATTGGGAAGAATATTTTTTGAGCTAGTCTCATGAAACCCCAATTGGCCTTAAACTTGCTATATTGGTGAGGGTGACCTTGACCTTCTGATCCTGCCACCTCCACCTTCCAAATGCTGGGATTACAGGGATGCACCACCATATCCAGTTTTATGTGGGGGTGGGAGGGAACTCACAGCTCCATGTGTGCTAGGCAAGCACTCTAACAACTGAGATATAGTCCCAATCTCAATTATACATTTTGAAAATGTATGCTTAGTATCTTTTGTTCAAGGTCTAATTGAGAAATAACCTCAAAAGCAGGGATCATATATTTTGAGACGCTCATGCCAGTTCCTTCAGCCATTTCAAAAGTGATGTCTAGTCAAAGTGCAGTGAAACCTACGAAAAGGGAAATTTCCATGCCCAGTAACAAAGGAATGATCTGAATCCACAGGGTGAAACACTCTTCAACCGTCAGAAGAGCGTACTCCAGGAACTAACGGACTCAAAAGGCTGTGTAACGAAAGATGAGAAGACATCTGTATAGGAACTCGCTGACTGCATGCATATGTATGTATTTATTCATTCATACGACGCAGATGTACGCATGTACATACACTTAAGATGGGGAGTTAAAAGAAAACTTATGTTCAGCTTTGGAGATTAGGGACATTTTTATTTTTAGATAAGTTCTAAAAGCTCATTATGTTAATTTTATAATAAAATCATTTACATGTGCCAATTGATTTATATTATTTTAAAGATTTAAAAAATTTTATTAATGTGTATGTGCCTGCATGTTTGTATGTACACAGCATGCAGGTGCCTGTGGAAGCCAGAAAGGCCTATGGATCCCCTGGAATTGGAGTTGCCAATGGTTATGAGTCTCCTGACGTGTGTACTGAGAACCAACTCAGGTCCTCTGCATAAACAGCAAGGCTCTTGACCACTGAGCCATCTCTCCAGCCCCCAATTAGAATACATTAACTTAAATAATCCAAAATAAGCACAAGAATAAAGGGTATTAAATCATATCAGCTCCTTTATTATAAATAGTGGTCATAATTCAAGTGAAATGTTAACCATATTTTCCTGTGTCAATATCTAATTAATTTTTAAAAGCATCATGGTTTGCCATAAGTATTTGTATGAAGATGGCATGTTCAATCACTGGCCTGATTAGTTTGTACAGTGTATTTTCTTTTAGTTTCATTTAGGGGATTGATTAGTGAAAAAAAATCACATTTTAAAGGGGAAAAATATTTCAGGAAAGTCACTATGATTTTTGCAGTTTCTTATTTACATAATTGCCAGTGCTTTAGGTTTTAATTAGCTCAGCACACCATCATAGTGAAATGGTGTCTTTATGCTCTAACTGAACAGAAAGTTGTCAATGTACCTGCGTTAGTCATGCAGCTGTGAAGTTCCATGTCTCCTTCATGAGGTTAGATATTCATGATACTTTAATTCATGAATTCATGAGGCCTTTCCTAAGCTTTTCTTGGTTCCTACTAACCTGAATAATAAGCTTGATTGTAAGGACAAGCTATATCATGAAGAATAACAATTAGTGCCTCAGCTTGAAAATGAAAACATATTGGTCCAGTAGATTCTTGTGGAGGGAAGAGCGGGTCCTGTGTTCCCATTCGGGTCTCCATGACAGGGTGGACACTGGTTGTGACCTCTTTTCAGGATCTCAAAAAATTCCAAATTTCAAGCAAATCGTTTTGTAAAGTGCTTTACTCGGTCTCTAAGTATTGTCAAGTTATGATGCTAATGTCATTAAACAACATCCACAGTGAAAGGTACTGAACTAGAAATGCTGATAAATCAGCAAATCATGCATTTAGACTGTGCAGGAACTGCCTTGTTTCTCAAACCGGAAGAATAAGAATTATGCCTGACCTCCCAGGATTAAATTCGCTCTCTCTTTCCTCTCTCTTTCTTCTCTCTCCCTTCTTTCTCTGTGTATGTCTCTCTGTTTATCTCTCTGTTTCTCTCTGTGTGTGTACGTCTCTCTGTCTCTATGTCTCTCTGTTTCTTTCTCTGTGTATGTCTCTCTGTCTCTCTCTCTGTATGTCTCTCTGTTTATCTCTCTGTTTCTCTCTGTGTGTGTACATCTCTCTGTCTCTATGTCTCTCTGTTTCTCTCTCTGTGAATGTCTCTCTGTCTCTCTCTGTGTATGTCTCTCTGTTTCTCTCTCTGTCTCTCTCTGTGAATGTTTCTCTCTGTCTCTCTCTCGCTCCCTACCTTATCTGTTTACTTATCTATCATGTATGCATCTCTATCATCTATCCATTTATCATGTTTACTGACGCTTCCTCCCAAAGTCCATCACTTTAAGATGAATATTAATAATATACACGCTCTTCCTTTAAGCAGCAAAGATTCCACACAAGGTTATAACGGGAATTGTTTATCTTTTATCCAAACTTCAGGTCACTAATCTGTTGAGAATCCCACTAAAAATGTCCTGTAGTGGGACTGGAGAGAGGGCTTAGCGGTTATGAGCACTTGCTGCTCTTGCAGAGAACTTTGGCTCACAGCACCCACATAGAGGCTACCAGATGGCAACGACTCCAGTTCCAGGGGACCTGACACCCTCTTCTGGCCCACAGTCATTGCACTCGCATGCTGTTACGTGCTTGCACCAAAACATTCATACACATAAAATAAAAATAAAAGATAGATTTTTTAAAAGAATGTTCTGTATTGACTCACTAAACTGCAAATATCAATGATTCAAGCTTATTTCCATTATTTCTTCTCATATTTTTTAGAATATCCATTGAAAGAGATGCCGCTTTTGAAGAATGATTTCCTGGGTGCGATAAAAGTGCTTTAAATTTTAAGGTTTGGCTATTAGTATAAATATCTCTATGGAGATGATTAATAGATGTAGCAATAGATCTTTAAATTCTATTCAGGCATGATAATTTATAGAATCCCATTGCTGATTTAAAATGCAATGGCTGAGATGCGGGCGAAGACAAAATTGAGTTATAGCAAGGTGGTGTGTGTCACTGTGCTAGCCAGGATATCTAATGTAATTTGTCTGTTACAGTGTTTATGAAGCATTCCATCTGGTACAATATGTCGCTAAGACAGAAGGTGCTGGCATATTAAAGATGCAAGCATCTCACATCTGACTGTTTATCCATTTGTTACTTCAGCTGGGGGAGGACAGTCAGACAGCAGTGAAGAGATTAGCAAACTCAAACCTCCAATTCAGACACAAATTTGAGGACTTCTATGTCTATACTACAAGGGTTTTTTTTTTTGTTGTTGTTGTTGTTTTTTTAATAGGAAGTAAGATTTTGTTGAGACCGTGAAAACGAATAGACTCAGGGGTGGCTGTCCTTGTTGTTCATGGGGAACTGTACCATTTACTTTGCTTCACTTGTTTTCATTTTAAGAGAAAATTATTTATAAAACAAGAATTGCAGTGTTGCAACAAGGTATATTAAGTGAGCACGTGTTCAAGCTGACTGCAAGGAGAACCACTCCACCGCAGACACAGCTCCCACTGTAAAAGTGAAGGAGCCCAGCCCGATCATCGATTGCATTTATGCCTCTTTTAACAAACTGCAGGAAGGCGAAGTGGAGACTAGACACAGGAGGTGACATCACTTGAGACTGACAGGTGGGAATACCATCAAGGCAGTGAGGAAAGAGGACCTAAACACTCTCCTGTGAGCACCAGAAAAAGTAGAGACAATCAAACCATTTGCCTCCTCCATGATATTGACTGCACTCTCACTGTTATTTGAAAAGTTACCTCCTGGGGACAGGGCTGGCCTCGTACTGTGCACACACCACGGCATTTAATAACAAACCTCTGTGGACCCTATCACCCTATTTTGTCTGTGAGGAAATTGAGGCTCTGTGTGTGTGTGTGTGTGTGTGTGTGTGTGTGTGTACTCTCACCCCAGAGCTCATGTGGAGGTCAGAGGACAACCTACTGTAGTTGATTCTCTCCGTCTATAATGTGGGCTCCAGGGGTTGGACTCGAGTCATCAGGACTGGCTACGAGCACCTTTACCTCTGTGTCATGTTGCTGTCCCAACTGTCCCACTTTTGACCGCTAATGTTAGAATTTTCCCTCTTTTGTTATTTTTCTTGTCTTTTTGCTTGTTTTTACTACACTTGTTTGTTATGTACTACATTTCACAGAAAGGGACTTTATTTTTTCTGACTTACAGGGACAAAAATGACTTTTAATTATTTAATAGTTTAAGATTTTATTTTTATTTTTAATTGTGTACGTGTGTGTGTGTGTGTGTGTGTGTGTGTGTGTGTGTGAATGCTGGTGCCTGTAGTGGTGAGAAGAAAGCACCAGATCCCCTGTACTTGGAGTTCTAGGTGGTTGTGAGCTGCCTGATGTGGGTGCTATAAACTGAACTCCAGTCCTCTGCAAGAGCAGTAAGTGCTCTTAATCACCAAGCCAACTCTCCGGTCCTTCAAATAGTTTCCTAAATGTCTTATTTTCCTCACAGATCATTCCTTGACAAGGTCAACCATTGTGCTGCTCATAACACACGTGATTTTACACAGTATGAATGATGTGAAAATATCACACATGAACAGAAGAAACGTTTCTTATCACTGTTCTTAAGTCATGTATCTAAAACAATAGTCTCCACTGCTTCTAAACTAATGGATTTCACATTCCGTGACTTGACATTTTGTTCACAAACTGATAAATTGCTCCACTCCCCACCGTCTACCTGGCTGCCCTAAGGGCACCATGTCAGTCACCTCATCTCCTCAGTCTCTTTAGAAACTACACACACACACACACACACAGAGAGAATTCTGTCTTTACTATTAGTTGAAAATAAAAATGCTGGGGCTGGAGAGATGGCTCAGTGGTTAAGAGCACTGACTGCTCTTGCAGAGGACCTGAGTTTGATTCCCAGCACCCATATAGCATACATGCAGGCAATACACTCACACATATAAAATAAAAATAATAAATAAAAATTTAAAAAGAAAATAAAAATGTTAAGCAAGTGTCTCAGAGGCTTATCATACCAGCATTTGGGAAGCTGACGCTGGAGAACTGAGAGTTTGAGGGTAGCCTGGGCTACATAACAAGATTGTGTCTCAAAACAGAAAAAAATCAGTTCATAAATTCAAGGAAGTCAACCAATAAATTGAAAAGCAAAATCAAATTTGTCAATCCCTGATTAACTTGGTGACACTTTTTTATCTTTGAAATAAAATTCATATGGAACAAAGCATGGAACTTCTGTGGAGTTTAGTAATGGTGCAGAGTCAGGTAAATACTACCTTGCTCAGGGTGGAAAGTATTTTCAGAAGTTTCCTATGCTCCTGTCCATCAATCTTCATCACTGTAAGCGACCAGTGCTCTAATTTCTAACTCCACAGATTACTCTCACTTTCTTAAGTTTTACATAAATACAATCAGGCTGTTTCTTAAAGATCTGGCTTCTCTATCTCGGCATAAGATCTTGAAACTCACACTTTGCTCGTATCCTGAGCTTGTTATTTTTACTGCGGAGCTGTGATAGACTACATCAAGATGCTACAAATTCTGCATTCGTTTACTGGTTAAGGGATATTTAGGTTGCATTTGTCTTTGTATATCATTAAATTTAGCAGACAGAGGTTTCTCCAGTAAAGTTTTTGTAAAATGCCCTGGAGAGGTTTTTTCCCTCCTTTTACGTCCTCCCACACCAGCACCTACATTTCCTGCTTGTGTTAGCTCTCATCTCCTCCTGTTTTTGGAGGAACGAGTGCCATCCTTCCATAGGCCCTCCTCTGCTCTTGTGCTCATGACACAGATCTCAGTCGGTCAATATCATCTGAATGAAGGGTTATCAAACCACAACAGTCCTGGAAGCCTTCTTTGATGCACAGAACCAACTTCTTGATGCTCGTGAATATGCTTTATTCTGTCTTAAGTTTTCTCTTCTGTCTGATTTTTGTTTGAGGCCATACCCTCTGCCCATCTCCGAAATCCTGCCTTGCTTTTCTCTGTGATATATGGCAGAACAGTCGTGTAGGAACCATCTACTCCACATTGGTGGCTGTAGTCATTCAATCTTAAAGCATCATTCACATACAGATGCACACCACGGGTGATTCACTTTTCGCCTCCAAAAAATAAAGTTAAAATCCTTGGGGTGAGTCCTATCCTTTCACCCCATTTCTTCATATAATTACCTTCCTCATAGCAAAGGGTAAAATATGAATGAGAAGTGAATGATTCTTATCAATGAGCAAAAATAATGCAAACAGAAGACACACAATGCCTCAGCCAAGTGCCAATACATGTGTCCTTGAACCTCAAAATCTCATTTCAAAAGAATCATAAGATAAAGCTGAAATCTTCCAACACTATTAAAGTATAAAACTTGTGAGCATATGAATACGCATTTTTGTTGTCTAACAACAGCACAGTATGAGAAAAAAAATGAGCTTTAGGCTACAGAAATAAATCTTAAACATACTGTGCAACATACCACAGAGATTGCATGGAAAATGCAGATTTCTCAGCCTCTTGTTTAAGTATTCAAATCAAGTAACTATCAGATAGTAACTGAATTTTAAATAAATACCCTAGGTAACTCTGATGGAGCTGTATACACTTTGCTATTGATAGTGTGGTTCATGTGCAGGCAGTATTCCAGTGCTTTGAATGCCCTTTAAAGTTTAAGAAGTAATACTGTAATTGCTTCAAACACTCTAGTAACTTTGGAAACACATTCTACCTAAGGACGGTGGTCTTGCTATCTCTTAATGGTAGTTTCTCTTTTCCTAGAAGTTCTAATTTTATGATACTACAGTAGAAATCAATAAAGACATCATTTTAGATCCACGAAGTGCTTTAGAGATGGATCAAAGCCCCGACTTCCATCTATGAGCTCCACATGGTGGAAGGAAAGAACTGACTCCCATAAGTTTTCCTCTGACACCTGATAAGTAAAGAAATACTTGTTAAAATTTAGATGATATTTGTTGAACAGTTACCATGTGCTGAGCCCACACTAAATGTCCCTCAATAATTCATTTAACTTCTTGGTGCTTATAAAGGTAAAGCAGTTAGGGTACAGAAGGAATGCTGCTGTTGGGGCTGGCCAGACTGTAGCTGAATCTGAACTTTTTTACTTTCCCTTAAGCTCTGCAAGCTCTCAGCAGTTAGCTTGGTTGAGTTAAGCTTTATCGAATCACTGTTTAAGACAGCTCATTATAGCCCATACTCTGACTCATAAAGCCAGCTTCTCAGTGCTTGTGCACTCTGTGTTATCCTTACCACTCTATGATTTTTGCTTGAGAATATCTGAATTTATGAGTCACACACACACACACACACACAGTGCTCTTAGAAGAGCACCCAGGAAGTGACATGCCACAGGCCACTCTTCGTCTTCCCAGTTCTGAATTTAAATATAATGCACAGCTACATCTACCTGTTGACTCTGAACCCCCAAATCTTGAAATTTTTGTAATTCCATTCATTCGTTTGTTCCTTTATATATAGACATTCTTTTTTTATTATAACGCATTTTCCACAACTATTTTTTTTTCATTCAATCAAGGACCTTTCTGTCATTCTAGGACAAATCCAACCTTTTCCACAATGTCTGTCATCCCTCAACTAGAATTCTTCTTCATTTTGTGTTTTCTGAAGCTCTTCGACTCTATAACATCTAACACAACTTGAGCACTTCATAGTGGTAGACCGGACCTGAATAAATAAAGGAGCCACATGGCACTTGATATTAAAATGCTAGATTTCTGGTGATGGAACTAACCAAGAAACCACTTGTGAATACCCACGTGAGCATCGCCAGCCAGCACTGCGGAGGAGGTGGACATCTCTCCACATTGTGAAGGCACCTGTGCCAGTTAGTTGTAAATGTCAGCTTGCTGCAACTTGGAATCACCTAGGAGGGAACCTCATTTGGGGAATTTCCTAGATCAGGTTAGCCTGTCTGTGGGGCATTAATTTTCATTGCTAATTGAAGCAGGAGGGCGCAGCGCACTGTAGGAGACACCATTCCCTGGGCAGATGGTCCTGGGCTGCATAAGAAAGCCAGCTGTCCATAAGCCTGCTGACCAGCCAGCAAGTTGCATCCTCCATGGTTCCTGCTACATCTCTGTGAGGCGACTCTGTCGTTCAGAGGTAATGCTGTGTAGAACACCACAGGCCTGCCTTGAAAGTTCCCATCTTCAATTCCTGCCTTGACGTTTCCCAGTAATGGACAAAGACCTGGAACTGTGAGTCAAACACACTCTTTTTTATCCCCTTTAAAGTTGATTTTGGTCAGTGTTTTATCATAGAAGCAGAAGTTAGAACATCCTAACCCTGGCTGCAGTCTAGAAAGCTGAGCGACAGTGTATGACAAGAGTTGGAAGACGGTAGAAGTGGTTATGACTCTGGGGTCTGCAAGAGAAGAGGCAGTGGCTTGAAGAGCCCATGCTGAGGACAGGGCTTCGCTGTCTCTGAACCAGACCAGAACCACACACATGAGTTCAGCTGGTGCTCGCGTTTCAGAAGTGTGCCTCCAAACTAGAAAGGCTTGACAAAGGCTTTCCTTTGGTTCACTGTGGTTCACTCGCTGCTGCAAATGAAATTGCCAAAGGATATACGCTTGCCTTCAGGACATAAAAGCTATTAAGAGCTCCAGCCTGATTCCAAGCATACAGGATCATGTGAAAGTAATGCAAATGTTTCCCAGCATTTCTGTGAAGATCTGTGTGACCAGCTAGCCTCACATAAATGTCGTCATAATTCGGGCTCTGTTCATACTTCCATTGTTGAAATTATTTATTTCAAGTCAATGACTGTAACTTATGTATGCGTGTTTCTATAGTAAGTAGCACCCACCTGGTGTGGAGAAGGTCCTCCCAACGGACTTGTTCATTCGAAAATGGCAGAAAAACCCAGATTTGCTAACATGGACAGAAAAATGTGACATGGAAATACAGAACTCTTTTTCTATCACAGTGTGGAAAGTATCACAGTGTATGGAAAATGATTATGAACGTGGATAAATAAAAGTACCATAAAGTTTATATTAGTTGGAAGATTAATTGCATTTCAAGTATGTGGGCATCCCTCCCAGCCGCAGACCCAGAGGCGGCCTCCGAGCCACGTTCTGTCCCTCTCGTTTTTCAGCTGCGATCATTACAAGCTCCGAATTACATCTCTGCCTCAATCCTTTCTCTGCCTCCTTGATAATTTTTCTAATTCATGGAATGTCCCACATCATCCCATATGGCATATAATATGCATTGATCATAAATTTAATTCATAATGATCCCCCAAACAGGCTGAAACACAGATTTTGTTTGAAATGAACAATATTTAAAAAATCGCTATGTATTTAAATAGCTCAGTAATTTTTATATTATATGAATATCTCAGGAAAAATTTTACTTAAAGTGCATATATATATAATTAAGTTTCTGTGACTGGTAATGTTTGACAGCATATTAAGGTATGCAGGAGAAATTTGTAAAGAAAATGTTTTAATTTTAATTTTTTGAGACAGGGTTCACTGTTGTCCCAGCTGGCTTGAATCTCATGGAGATCTGCCAAGCTCTGCCTCCCAAGTGCTGGGATTGAAGGTATGCACCATCACACTCAGCTTAGAAAATGGTTTGCCTTTTTTTTTAACTCAGCATTTCTCATATAGCAATCTAATCCATTCAGTTATATAAAATAACTATTCACTATTTAACATCTTCAAAAATTGTGTGATAGAAACATCACAAACAACCAGACTCTGTTTTGTTTATAGACCAAAAAGGTAAAACATCGTTTAATTACTGAAGTGCCCGCCCGCCTCCTTTGTGTTCTTTTTGCCCCATTAAGCCAGGGTCTCATGACCTATCACCAGCTGGCCTCAAACTCCTGACTTGTCCTCCTAAGTGCTGGGATGATAGGAATGTGCCACCATACTTAGTTTCAGTACTCTTTTTAATGTTTATGATTGCTCTGCGGAAGAAAGATATTGTGTAGCAGGACCTGATCTTGCTTGTGGTTAAGTTTAGGAAAGGAAGTGATGAAGCTCTGGGAATAATGCCCAGTGAACTTGGAGGGATGGCTAGGCAGATGTGATCTGCCGTGAGGAGGGACAGCAGGACTCTACAGAGATACGACTCTCTGGGATTTCTTAAGTAGGGTCTCCATGTTCCAAATCAGCCTTTCATCTCCAGAGATTCACTGAAGCCTTTAAATGGGAGGAACTCCATGGCTAGTGATGTGATAAAATAGCTAACCATAGAAACCCCCTCTTAACTCACGCTGTAAATTGCTTGATAACCTGTGTCCCAGTTACAGTTTATTCTTGACAAACACCATGTCCTAAAGCAACTTATACAGGAAAAAGTTACACTGCAGGTCACTGTCCAGCACTGAGGGATGCCAGGGCAAGAACTCAAGCAAGAACTCGGAGCAGAAACCATGGAGGAGCTCTGTTTGCTGGCTAGGCTTCAGGATCATGCTTGACTAGTCTTCTTATACAGCCCAGGCCTACCTTCCCAGGAAATAGAACCCCTACAGTGGTCCAGGCCCTCATTACCAATCAAGACAACCTTCCAAAGATGCCCAAAGATCAATCTAGTCTGAGAAATGCCTCAATTAAGACTCACTTCTCAGACACCTCCCGGATTTGTCATATTTACAATTGAAGCTAACTAGGAAACCTGCTTAATAATTTCAAATTAATATCAGACCTTGTGAGAAAGGAAGAAACTTTCCCCAGTGCTACTAAAACTGAATGGAACACAAGCCATAAGAGATGGAAAGTGGGGCTGGAGAGATGGCTCAGCGGTCAAGAGCACTGGCTGCTCTCACAGAGGACCTGGGTTTGGTTCCCAAGACCACATGGTGGGTAACAACCACCTGCAACTCCAGTTCCATGGCAATCTAACACCTTCTTTTGACCTCTGTGGGCATTGCATGACATGAGTGCACTTACATACATGCAGGCAATACATTCATACACGTAAAATAAGAATAATAAATAATAATAAAAAAGGAAATGAAAGCAGGAGCCTCATTTAGTCTAAAGCCTTAGGACAAACACTGGAGGCCCCAAGGTTGAGTCTTAGTTTGTACACAAATCAGTTTATTCAGAGTATAATCACTGGAACTCTTTATAGGAACACATAAGCCTTGACTACTTGGTTGGAATGTGGTTTAGTTGGAACAGTGCCTGTGTACCATGAATGAAGGCCTGGGTTTGATTTCCACCATTGCATACATATGACATGGTGGTCATGTCATACACATGGCATGGTGGTACATGCTTTTACTTTTGGGAGATGGAGGCAGAAGGATCAGGTTATCCTCAGTTACACAGTAAGTTTGAGATCAGGCCATGCTGCATAAGAGTCTTAAAAAAAAGAGAGATTTATTCTTGGCTTTGTATCTATAGCTACAGAAAGAAAATTCCCACTAAGAGCCTCTAAGGTAACCCAAGCATACAAATGGGATTCACACTCAGAAGCTCAAGTTGAAAGTTGGGTTGTAATTCCCTACACAGCCTACCCCAAAGCCAAACTTCCTCCCTGGAGAATCGAACCAAAGTCTCAAAACGAAAGCCATTATTACAGGCAAATCCATGGATCCAGATTTCATGGTGGCACTAAATCAGCAACTACTTGGAGAAGTCCACCACTGGAGGAGGAGTCAGCAAAGCTATAAACTGAACATTCAGTAAGAGACACATACTGCTAACACTGGAATTATCAGATGTGGAACACTGTTACTATAGTTACTTCTGGGAGGCACTAACAAGGTCCATATCCCTCGCCCTTGGTCCTACAACAAAAGGATGTGCAAGTTCTCCAAACCTGCAATTTGGAAAATCCTGGTGAATTTATTGTGTGCACTGGAAAAGCCACACCGAGCATGGATCCTGTGACCTCCTGGCAGCCACACAAAATGGGAGAGCTCCGCCCCTTGGCGGCTTTTCACTTACATATCCCTAGCCCCTCCCCCTTGTGCAGCTAAGGCTGACTGATTGGTGGCAGGGTGATCGTGGACCCCCCACCCTCCTTTGTTTGCAGGTCAAGGTTATAATCCTAGACAAGCAGGTGCAACCAAGCTTGGGAGGGAGGCTTGGCTATAGTTTGCCAGTTTAGTTTGCCAGGCTGAGGAAAAGTTCATACAACAAACAAAATATATTTTCACATAGTGAAATAATTAAAATAGCCCTGAAAGTCATGAGGTTACAAAAGCCTCCACAGAAGCCGATAAATGGACAGAAAATTGGTTAAACTGCTAAAAATGTACATACCAAAAGCACCAGTACAGCCTGTAACATGTGCAAACTGGAAACATAACAGTTTTCTTTAAAAAGAAAAACAAGGGCAGAGTGATGGCTCAGTGGTTAAGAGCACTGCTGGTCCTGCAGGGGACCCAGGTTCAGTTCCCAGCACCCACATAGCAGCTAACAGCCATCTGTTAACTTCAGTTCCAGGGGATCCGACGCCCTCTTCTGGCCTCTGTGGGCACTGCATCCATATAGTGCTCATACATATATGCAGGCAAACACATAAAAGTAAAAAAAAATTTTTTTAATTAAATGTATAAAGAAAATAAAATAACAAACAAGGAAGCTGTGGTTACCGTAGTCACACTTATCTGACATTTTACTGTGTTTATTAGCCTGTAATGTAAAAAAGAAGAAATACAAAACTTCAGTGCTTTGAAAGGAAGAAGGAAAACTGTCCTTTGAAAATGGCGTTTGTCAATATGGAAATCCAAGCCGTAACTTGGAAAGCTGATTCCAGATGATTTATGGAACAGTGGGGAGCTAACAAATGAGAATTCTTAAATGTGAATAGGTGAGGGGACAGAGCCCAGGAACAGTCAAGATGGGAACTTGTTTCATAGCAGAGCTGATAATGCGGGTTAGCAGGGGCTGCTAGAGGTACAGCAGATAGCACAGAGCAATTTGCTGTTAACGAGGATGAGTGTGGATGAGCTACATCCCAATACCATGAAAATTCAGTGCGTGGTATAGCGAAGATTTAGACTTAAATCTATATATATCAAAGATTTAGATTTAAAGTATAATTACTTAAAAATTTTAGAAAACAACATACAATAAGTTTTGGTCAACACTAAATACTTTGAGCTACTTTTTAACAAGGCTATAGAATGGCATAGGGGACACAGAGGAAAATCTGGAGAAAATTGGCTATATTAAAGTTATGAAAGCCTCTTAAAAAGCAGCAGTGAGGAAATATGGGGAAGAAACTCTAAATGGAAAAACGACATTTGCAACCATTTAAATGGCAAAAGAATTTTTCAGTAGTTAGAAATAATTGCTACATATCAGGAAAAAGGACAGAAATTCAATTTTACAAATGGGAGAGAGTCTTGAACAAGCTATTCACAAAAGAAGCAATATATATTGCAATTAAGCATACATAAAGATGAGTGTCCTCCTTAATACATGGGACAATTCAAGAAAATCCACAGTAGATTATTTCAGACTCAGGACTAGTGAAAATGAAGCATTCTGAAATTCTTAGTGTTGAGAGGATGACAAGCAGGGATGGTCATAGTACTCACTTTAAGTGGGTTCAACCTGCGGGCCTCCATTTGTCAGACAGATGCACGTAAGATACTGGGGATGTCACTATCTTTAACATCATCGGAAAAAACTACCAAGAATACAAAGTTGCTCAACAGTGAAATGGACTTTTAAAACACACACACACACACACACACACACACACGCACAATTTCACAATAAATAAATTATATATACTTCCTCAACAAATTTTAAGCGAAAAAGACAATCGTAGGACATGATTCTACTTATATAAAGTTTTAAAATATGCAGCTAAGAAATTTATTATTCAGAGATCCTTGTATATGTATTAAAAGCATTAAAATAACCACCTGCTAACACAGCACTCTGTACATTGGTCACTTCTGGCAGGAGCAGCAGAAGAGGGGAGCCATATTTGGGTTATTCAGAGTCTGCACATGAGCACGTCACAGGTGTGGAACCTCAGGGGAAGGAAAACATACAGGGTTTCACTTTCCAAGGCTGGGTGACTTGACAGTAGTATACATTCTAAGTCCATTCATTTTGCTATAAATGTTTAATTTTTCTTTAGAGCTAAATAACATTCACACACACACATGCACACACATGCACACACCCATACACACCTGATTGTCATTATCCGTTCATGAGCTGATGGACATGGTTGGCTTAATTTCCTTGCTCTAGTGAATACAGCATCAGTAAACATGGGGGTGGAAACATCTCCATAGTAAGACAAGAAGTCCTCAGGATATATGGCCAGGAGTGAGGTACTTGCGCCATATGGTAGTTCTAGTTTTAACTGTGGAGGAACCTCCAAACTGATTTGCATAATGTCCCTACTAGCAGTGGAGAAGTTCCTCTTTCTCCAGATTCTAACATTTGTGGTCAGATTTCCTGATGGTAGCCATTCTGACTAGGCTAAGGCGGTAACTCAAAGTAGTTTAATTTGCCTTTTTCATGATGATTAAGAATATTGAACAATTTAAAACATCTGCTTATCATTTGTAGTTCTTTTCCTGGAGAAAAAGCGCATTTCTATAGTGTTGGCATGGACTAATGCACAGTAAGTGTGCAGTGATGTTCATGTTAATGTTTATGATTTCTTCCAAAAAAGAGAAAAATGATTGCACAGAACTGTCATTTGACAAAAACAGGGAGGAGGAGGAGAAGGAGGGGGAGAGGAGGGGGGAGGAAGGGGGAGGAGGGGAGGAGGAGGAGGAAAGAAAAATCCATCAGTGGTATTAGAATTTTTTTAATGTGTCTGAGTGTATTGCCTGCACATGTGCACAGGCACCCTTTCCCTTCAATACCCACAGAGTTCAGAAGAGGGAACTGGAGTTGTGAACTGTTGTTAGCTGCCATGTGGATTCTGGAAATTGAAACTGGATCCGCTGTAAGAGCAGCCAGTGCTCTTAACTACCATCTCTGTCCCAGTGTTAAGACTTCCTAAGAGAACAGATTACAGTATCACTCCATAGTAGGGACAGAAAAGCATGGACAGTGACAGAGATGACTCACTTCACGGACAATATGTGTATGTTGCTTTAATGGCATGATAAATTAAAGTGGGCTTTAAGAACAGTCTGGAGAGCCTGGTGGTGCACACCTTCAATCTGGCACTGGAGAGGCAGCAGCAAGTGGATCTCTGGGTGATCGAGACCAACCTGGTTGACATGGTAAGTTCCAGGCCAGTCAGGGCTACAGGGAAACCCTGTCTCAAAAAAAGAAAAAGAAAAGAACTCGCAGTTCTAATAAGCTCAATAGTTTTAAGAATTTTACAGAGTACGCAAGGTGCATGTATTCAAACAAATATGCAAATTATATACAAGTTAAAAAATTTGTGTGTGTGTATGTGTGTGTGTTTGTGTGTGTAGTTTAGACAACAATTGAAGGAATCGATTTTCCCCTTTCACCATATCGGTTCCTGGGATTGAGCTCAGGTTGTCAGGCTTGGTGGCAAGCTCCTTAACCTACCGAGCCATCTACTCCCCAAACATCTTATATTTGAAATTTGTGCCAGGTTTTTAGTTCATTTCCTCTCAACTCCAGATCCGCATACTGTGCCCTGTTTCATGGTACTACAGCTGGACTCTGGGCACATGTGTTCCTTGCAGTCAGAGCTGTGCTTAGCCTGTTGGTAGGTGACACTGAAGACACTGAAGCAGATGTGACCTCTCCCTGGCTCTAGTGTCCTGCTCTCTTCAGCCTTTGACTGGCTGGGCTCATGTTCAAGATGTCACTGCTAAAACCAGCACATGCATTTGAACGGTGTTCCAGGGCGCATCCCCACATCCCAGTGAGGTTACTGATGTCCTGAAAAGCAATCCCTCAGCAGCTCTCACCCGAGCCCATCCAGTGATTTCCTGCTGTCCGCAGATTTCTCTGCTTCTCTCCAATGTGGTCTGAGTGTCACAGACTCAGTGCTGGATCCGGGAGCCTCATCAAGTGGGTTCCATCCTTCAGCAGTCTGTGTGCACTCTTGAGGTCAGGACTTGCCTGCGTCTGTGTACTTACAATGCCTTACAGCTCTCTTTGTTCTTTAGCAATTAATTTCCAATCACTATTTAATAATTCTTTTCATTGGACGACCCTCGTTTGGTGTTTCGTGGGGATCTGTCTCCTAACCACACTCTGGCAGCTAAAAACTCAAATTCCTTTGTTGTGGTGGGAACTGTACAATATTCAAGAATTCTATCCTGCCTCTGTGTCTGTGTTCATTTTGATCTGGTTCCCTCCAATCCCAAACCTAGAGTCCATAACTGCTTTCCTGATTTCCTTTGCTGGCAAGTGATCAGGTTGTGATCTTTCACTTAGTAAGGATGATTTTCTCTGACCTTTGGAAGCAGGTTAATTACCACTGTGAGCCAAAATACCTGCAGTTTTAATCAACTAAGCTTTCAGATCAGAAAGCATCATGTTCTCTTTGAATGATGAAAATAAGCAAATAAGCAATAAATTAAAAAAAACAGTACGCTCAACAAATGATATATTTGTGTGTCACAGAGAATGAATGACTTTAATAATCATAAATGAAAACCACTGGAATCACAATTGGATTTTTTTCCTGAATCAAACTACCCACTGACTTTGCCTTTATCTGCCAGTGTGTTTCTTGTCATTGGAACTAACAGATCCTTTTAAAAAGCTGAATGATTAATGGCACATGCTAATCAAGGCTCTCTTTCTGCATAGTTTGTTGAAAATAGAAAAAATATTGTCAGAAACTAAATGAACATATCTGAGTTGACTGATTCCTCTCAGTTTTTGTGATATTACTCAGCACTCAAATGCATATATATATAAATCAGATAAAAAAATGGTAATTTTCACCAAGTAGTTGGGATTTCTGATCCATATTCTCAAAACAGTCAAAACAGAATCTAAATAGTGTCAAGAATTTTCCGCCAAAATCTCTTGACTGCATCATGCTTCAAAATATATCTTAAAGCAATTAAAATGTCATCCCTAGATAAAAATCAATTTCAGATCAGCCCAGAATTTGGAGGGTGTTAGGTCTTCAGGACTGGAATATCCAGGTTCAAATCTCACTCTTTTCCTGTTTATTTGGAGGAATTGGTTTAGTCCTTTGGGCTTCAGCTGCTCCCTCTGTAAAACATTGACAGTAATACACAATTCAAAGCACATGAACATCACAATGAAACTCGTTATTTTGTGTAATTAATATACACTAATAAAAGTTAAAAGTACTATCCTCCAATGACTACTTCCACAGGGCAGGGGGTTTGGATGGAGTAAAGTAGATAGTATGAGCAAACTCCAGAGTTCTTTTCAAATCCCACCTGAGTTCCTAACTCCACTTACCTCGTGTTTTGGTCCCGGTTTTTAGAAACCACATCAGAATAGAAAGACTTTGTAAAACAGGATATTAAGGTCCAGCTCTTGGCAATCACGCTGACCTCTGTATAGGAGGTAGTTCATCCAAATGAAATATTAAGCACTGGCGGCTGGTGAGCTCATCTCCATCAAGCCCTCAGTCCTGACATATTCATGACAAAGTGGTGGAAATGGACAGGAGTGCCATTTTGGAATCTCATATTTTCCCCGAGTATTGTTGAATCCATAAACAGACAGAAAGATGCAGAGATTACAAATGTTCACAGCCTGAGCATGCTTTGGTAGCCAACATGAAAACCGGGGAGCAGACACTGTGAGAAGTCTGCAGGTCCCCTGAGCTTCCCTCCCAGTCACTAGTCCCCACCCCAACACCCAGGACATCCACTCTCTAGTTTCTAATGGAAAGATTTTCAGTGAGAATGCATTTATCTTATAAATCATTTTTTTCAGTTATTTTTATCGCTTATGATATTTATTTGATTGCCTTTATTCTGGCATACTAGAGTAAATGAAATAAAATCATCCTCACCCTCAGGGAAGTTGTAGTCTACTAAAGTTAAAAAAAATGGTGAAAGTGAATTCTAACCTGATAGTATACACTTGGTGAGTCAAAACCTAACTTCCTTCCTAAGAGATAGAGACCTACAAATTGCTAGTGATTTGGAATTCTCTGTCTGCAGTTCAGTGCCCCTGAAATCATCTTCATATTCAGGTCATTCCTACAAGTACTGTCCAGAATGCATGCCAATTTTAAGTCCCTTATGAAGAAACAGAAAACATTTTAATAAAACGATAAACTTTCTAAGACACAGAGGAAAGGAAATACAGAGTCCTTTTTCCTATCCCGATATAGCCGGTCACGTGGCTAGTTAGCAGCAGCTCTGTATTGAGCCAATGATATTCTTAAAGACGTATTTCAGAATCGTGTAAGTCTAGTGTACAGCGGGTTACACGAAGGTGGACAGGTTTTATTTGTAATAAGTTATGAGGTTCTTTTCCATCGCCTGTCCGCCTCCCTTCCTCGAACACCCCCCATTTATCTTTCTTCTTTATTTAGAAACAGAGTCTGGTTATACAGCCCAGACAAGCTTCAAGTTCAAGATATTTCTACCCATGTCTCTGCATCTTGAATGATGGGATTCCAAGCATATGCCACCTCCTGGCTTATTATGGTCTTTAATAAGCTATTATTTCTAATTATCCAAGAGCGAAGGAATTATAGTACATATATAATTTTCCAGATGTATTAAATATTAAATCACATGATGACTTCAGGATGAGCACCCCCCCTCCTGCCACACCACCAGAGGCTAATAGGTCTGTTGTAAAACCCAGGTTAGCAAGAGGCAAACAGGACAGATTGGCTTAATGGTGCATTTTACGGTACGGAGAGTTCAGAAAGAAGACGCGGTGAAGTGGAGAAATTGTCTATTTGTGCGCTATGGTCACCGAAGAACCTGCAGTCTCAGGAAGAAGGGATGGGGCTAAAAGAGGCCAGCCAGTGCCGCGGCTGTGCGGGGAAGAGGCCAGCCAGTGCCGCGGCTGTGCGGGGAAGAGGCCAGCCAGTGCCGCGGCTGTGCGGGGTGCCAGAAAGCTCTGCTGTTCATGACAGAATAGTCACCTGCCACATGGGTATGTTCAAGGGAGGAAGGGAACATGTCCAGTGGCCGTTTTAGGCTTCTTGGCTGGCTTTGAGGACACAAGTCTGTTTTCATGATTCAGTTTTGTGGAAAAGAAATTCTGGCATTCGTGATTTACTGCACAGGTAAGGGCTGTAGATACTTTGCTTCTGAGGTGCCTTCTAAACGTCACTTCATGCCACTCAGGATGCTAAGAGGCCACACCTCTGTGTGTCATTCTTGGAGCCCCAATATGGTTAAGAAAGTGTTTGGGGGAGAGAAATGGCTCAGTTGGTAAAGTATTTGCCTCACAACCATGAAGACCTGAGCTTGGACCTGCAGCGCCTACTTAAAAAGCCAAGTACATTGGGGCTGGAGGGATGATGGCTCGGTGGTTAAGAGCACTGACTGCTCTTGCAGAGGACCTGGGTTTGATTCCTAGCACCCACCTGGCAGGTAAGAAAGCCAAGCACATCACACACATCTGTCACTCCAGCACTGGGGAGGCAGTGAGAGGATCCCCAGCCTTGCTACCAGCGAGCCTTGCCAAGTCCATGAGATCCAGAAAGGCATTCAACGTTGGGTTTCCATGGGCATGTCCATACATATGCACTCACACCATACACACATGTGCATAACACACACACACACACATACACACACACACACACAAGTGCTTTGGTCTATAACAATTCTGTGTTTGAATATTTCATATATAGGATCTGACAACTCTGAACTATAATTCTCCCATATATAAATTAAAATTAATTACATGAGCCAGATAAAGTTTTCAACAGAATCAAGCAAGATGCCATTAGTAACATGTTTTGTGTATTCCATTATATATATATATACAAAACAACAAACAGTTATTCAACCAGAAGATAGTTAAAACGATCAGTCTATATTACATGTAATGTAAACTAGATTAGAGTACCCCATAGGGATTGTAACAGAGTCCACATACTTGTGGGCCTCCCCCAGCAGGGAGATGTGCAGGACCGAATTTCAGACAGAGAGGTCCCAGGCCCCCTTCCCTGTTTCACTGGCCTTCTTTTACAGGAAACAGCAGAGTATTCTTAGGCAGATTATATCAATCTCACAGACTTTCTGAATTTTAAATTATACATGATAGAATACAACATAGGTGTGACTATCTGGTTTATTTTTCCAGCTTAGTATGATTGCATGGTATAAAATATTAAGATGCCACTGGAAAATGACAGATAATCACAAGGGCATCTGAAGAAGCTGGAAAATCCTGAATCTGAATAATACTGTTGTCTATTTATAACTTGCCTGTATTGTCAAATGAAATTGCCATAATGATGTTATTTTAAAATATTTTTGTAGGAAAAAGGGGTCAACATTACCTATTCTCTTATTGAATTAGATGACAGAAAAGATTCAGTGCCCTTAAATACAAGGGTGGGTAGTGCAGGGGACACCAGCACTTAGGTACTTGGCCCCCCCTCTTCTGCTAGTTTGAGTGGATCATATTTTATTGACGGTTAAATTTGAGTTCCTCTTTATAGCACCCGTGGAGGCATGTTTACTCAAAGTCCGGACTTCTAACCCAGCACGTTATCATTTCAATATTGAAGAACACTGTACGTACAGTGTTGCAATAGCAGAGCTAAATTTCACATTACGGTACAATTCTTTCCCTGAGCCTTTATATTAGAAAGGTTTTAAAAACATGTATAAATATTGTATATGCTGGGCCTGGTGGCGCGGGCTTGTCGTCCTAGCTCCTTGGAAGTTGGCAAGGATGATTGCAGGTTCAAGGTCGTCCAGGGTGACAGAGTAAGTGCAAGGCCAGCCTGGGCACTTCAGTGAGACGCAGGCTCCAAAGAAAAACGCAAAAAGTGGGCTGGAGACACGGCTGAGCAGGGGAGCATTTTCCCAGCATGCGTCAGGCCCTAGGTTCGTTACCCAGCAACAAACCAAGAATAGCACGCCCCACTTTATGAAGGAACAGCAGCTTCCTTCAGTGTGCGTGTTGGGGATTGGAAATCCAATACGGCAAGTAAAGGAAAGGTGAGCTCCTCCTGAAGGATAAAAATTCAATAACTGCAACGGGCAGGATGAATCAGCAGGTAAAGGTGCTGGCACCGGCTGACACCAGAGTTCAATGCCAAGATCCACGTGGTGGAAGAGGAGAACTGACTTCTGCAAGTCGTTCTCTGACCTCCACCTGAACACACACACACATGCACACACACACACACACACGCACACACACACACACACACGCACACACACGCACACACACACAATAAATAAATACCTGAATAAAAATAATAAGACAAATAATTGACATTCGTCATTTTAGAGAAACCCACATGAAGTAACTCTGGGCAAACAGAATCTCAGTAAGTTGGAAAATGGAATTTTCAGGTCTGTGTTCCATATGTTGACATATTTATTAAAAATAGTGTCAAATATTGTGGGCGAGGCACTAATATAATTTGGACAACAGTATCTTGAGGCAAAAGGAACAATGGTTTGAGCCATTTGTCAGGTTGTGCTGCAACAGCCCCATAATTTCAATTCCCAAAAGAAGACACTGAAAGAGTTGGGACAGGTGAGCAACGTGGTCTGAGAGGAGTGTACCTTTGGGGGGCTTTTCTGAGCTGAGCTCGCTGTAGTGGACTGTTCTCTTCTCTCCGGTGGATGTGCTTTCCAGATTTCCAACTATGGATATAACAATTAACCAAAGGCTCCTGCACCTGCCCTGGTGTTTGTGACCAGGCCTCAGCTCCCAGCCAGGCAGCTGGGCAAGGGTACTGAGTCAGGCCCAGTGGTGGAAGACAACCAGCTCCTCAGACATCAGATTTGTCTCCAGGGACTTCACAGATGCAGCCTGGAATACTTCTACACAGCCCCTTTCTCTCCTCCTGACTCAGGGTCACGTCTGCTTGAAGATTTGTTGGCCTTGCCCAACCTTCTCACAGTTAATGCTCAGGATGAAAACCTTCCACACTGCAGCTCTCCGTCTGTGAAGGAGATGGTGGGCACTCTGTTGAGAGGGGCACCATGTAGCAGAAGTTATTGAGACCTCCTGCAGATGCCTTTCACCCACTTGGCTCTCTGTATCAGCAATGAAGACTTGACCAGGGCACCCATGTCTTCCCATCCCAGGCACCCCATCTCCTGTGTTCAGGCAGCCCAGGGAAGGCTAGATATGCAAGGGGACTAATCATCCCCAGGACTGACCTTCATCCAGTGCAGAAGAAATGCTGAATAAATGCTCCAGTGTCCTTGGTCCCCTATGACACTACTCCAAGCTATGTTTAAGAAGTCACGTGGGAGCAGGAAGCTGTCAGTGGATTGCCCTCTTCCAGCAATCTTCCTTTCCTTGTCCTCATACCCTGAGGTGCTTCCCAAAGGTTCCCAGACCTATGTCGTTGGTTCCGCATTTGGGACACCCTCACACACATACAAAATATACCATCAAAATCAGGTAAGTCACAATTGAAATTGCTTTCTTTGTACAGTGATTCACAGATTAGAATTTTATTGGGTCAGGAAAGGAGAGTAAATAAAGGAATCCTCCCAGACCAGAGGAAGTAGAGGGAGAGGGAGATGCAAGAGACGCTGGTTCTCAGGCTCCCTAGGGCAGGGCTGTAGCTCTGCACTCTTCTATTTGTTATAGTAAATGAATGTGGATCTGTGACAAAGAGGTGATTATCTTCAGATAATACGCGTAGGCAAAGGTTCAAAATCTATGCAAACCTACACAGGCGAAATGAATACAGCTGCTCACCACATAAGAAAATGGATCTCAAGCTTGTGATCAGAGATTAGAGATTCAGGAGAGGGCTCATAGTAGAGTTGCATGTGTAAATACAAAACTAAATGGCACTCCTCTGATGACAGTCACTTTCCACAACTTCTTGATCTTGCCTTGCTCTTTGTTTTGAAACTCCTGGGGGAGTTTCATGGCTGTGGCCTATCAAATCCAGTGAGAAAATAGGTAAGTCAACAATTTGCTTGCTCAGGCTATTGATGTGAAGGCACCAGGGACAAGAGTTTCCCTCTCTTCTCTCAGCCGCTGATGTTGCCAGAAGTGGGGCTAGTAGAGCAGATTCTTGCACCTAAAGAAACTGTTGCCAACTTAAAAAGCAGCCCATGAAGAGCCAATTTCTTCATGATAACTTGAAACAGATCAAATTGCATTTGCTAGAACGCTTTTATCTTGTTTGCTATTGGCAAATTATTGCCTGCCATTATCACTTCAGAACTTGGATGTTACAGACTCTTCCTGACCTTTCTTACTTCTAGGATGACTTTATCCCCCTTTCCTGACTTCCTGTTCATTCTTCACACAAGGCTCAGTTTGAATATTACTATATTGGTGAAATCTTACTTCCCTCAACACACAGATTTATGATACATAAATATCTTTCATACATTTTTTGCTAATTCTAGTCTACATAACTATTCCTTGTTTTATTATCTGTACCTCTTACAGGAAATCAGTTGACAATAGGACTCCATACTTTTTATTATAAAGTCTAGCATAGAGGAGCTGTAGAGATGGCTCAACAGTTAAGAGCACTGGCTGTTCTTGTAGAGGACTGGGGTTCAGTTCCCTGTAAGAACATGGTGGCTAATAACCATCTGTAACTTCAGTTCCAGGGAATCCAAGGCCTCTTTTGGTCTCCCCAAGTTGGTATTGGTCAGAGTGTTTTGTCACAGCAGTTGAAAAGAAATTGGAACAGTGTCCATCAGTAGATGAAGGAAAATATGGTATAAGTACACTCAATGGAATACTACTCATCCATAAAAAAGAATAATATCCTGTTGTTTTCAACAACGTGGATGTAAATGGAGGCTATGATGTTAAGTGATACAATTGAGTCATGGAAACACAAATGATACACACTCTTCTCAAATGTGAGTATTTGTGAAAAGCCAGTCTGAGCATGGAATTATCATCACAAAGTTTGGGGAAGGGTGGAGGAGATGCAGAGAAAGGAAGGAAAAATTAATCAGTGCAAAGTGTTTACAAGTGTCAGCCTCCATCGCTGAACTGATTATAATTGACACATGTCAATCTACAAAAATGAAAATTCAACACAGAAGAAAACAGAGTGCATCAATAAAGTCTCCATGATAGTCAAAAAAGTTGTGAGGCAATACCTTGACCATCTCCATGAAGTCTGAATTAGCAACTTAGAATGTACCAACTCAAAAACAACAAATAAGCAAAAGTCATCAAATTCATTCAGTATGATATACAATCCATAAATAGGCCAATAACTATTAAGGAAACTGAATTCATAATTTTAAAATTCTAAAGTAGATATCTCCAGATCCCAGATAGTCTTACTGGAGAATTCTTACAAATACTAATTTTACAGATATGTTTTTGTAAAAAGTACAAAAAAACCCATAATTCTTTATGAATAGTATCAGACTGATATTAGCCTGATACCAAAACCAGGCAAAGAAAATACAAAATATGAAAACTGCATATCAATTTCCTTTATGAATATAATTGTAAAATTCCTTTAAAAATTTTAGCACATGTAATTCAGCAATATATTTAAAGACCAAGAACCATTTATTCTAGAATCCAAATGGGATTTAGTATAAAAATTGCAATATTTTTCTTCATAAGAATTTAAACAATACAAAAAAATCAATGAATCTAAGAGCTGGTTCTTTGAAAAGCGAAACAAGATAGACAGACCCTTAGCCCAGTTAACCAAAAGAAAGAGAAAATCCAAATCAACAAATTCAGAGATGAAGGGGGAAACATCACAACAGACATCCAAAAGTTCCAGGCCATTATAAGGGAGTATTTTGAAAACCTATACACTATGAAATTTGAAAATCTAAAACAAATGGATGGATATCTAAAATCATGGGAACTAACAAGGTGTATTAGTCACTTTTCTGTTGCTGTGATAGAAACACTGATCTAAGCAATTTATAGAAGGAAGAATTTATTTGAGCTTACGGTTCCAGGGGAATTAGAGTCCATCTTGGCAGGGAGGCATGGTGGCAGAGGTGGCTGGAGAAGAGGAGCAGAAGCTAAGCTCTAAATCTTCCAGCAGGCACAGGAAACAAGAGACTGACTGGAGATCTGGCAAGGCTTAAGAACTCTCTAATCCCACCCCCAGGGACGTACTTCCTCCAGGATAGCCACACCTTCTAAAACCTCCCAAAACAGCGCCATCATTTGGGGACAAAATGTCCAAACACTTGGAGCCTATGGGGGACATTTTCATTCAAACCATCACACAAGGTTAAACCAAGAAGAGAACAGTTTAAACAGGAAATTGAAACAGTAATACCAAGCCTCCCAACTCAAAAAAAGCCCAGGCCCAGATGGATTTACAGCAGAATTCTACCACACATTTAAAGAAGACCTCCAATCAATACTACTTAAATTATTCAAAACTATAGAAACAAAGGAAGAACTCCAAAATTCCTTCTATGAGGCCAGCATCACTCTAATACCCAAACTGGGTAAAGACACAAACAAAAAAGAGAACTATACACCTATATCCTTAATTAACATAGATGCAAAAATTCTCAGCAAAATACTTGCAAACCTCATACAGACAACCATCAAAAATATCATCCACCATGATCAAGTAGTTTATCCCAGAGACACAAGGATGGTTCAATATATGCAAGTCAATAATGTTATTAATCATATAAGTGGACTCAAAGACAAAAACCACATTGTCATCTCTATAGATGCAGAAAAGGCCTTTGACAAAATTCAGCATGCATTTATGTTCAGCGTCCTAGAGGGAACTAGACTAGAGGGAACATACCTCAACATATTTAAAGCTATATACGACAAACCCACAGCCAACATCATTCTAAATGGAGGAAAACTGCAAGCATTCCCATTGAAATCAGGAACCAGACAAGGATGTCCACTATCTCCACTCCTTTTCAACATAGTGCATGAAACTCTAGCTAGAGCAGTAAGACAAGAGAAGGAAATTAAAGGAGTACTAATTGGAAAAGAAGAGGTCAAACTATCACTTTTTGTAGATGATATCATACTATACCTAAGAGATCCCAAAAGTTCCACCAGAAAAGTTATAGAACTGATCAACACCTTCAGTATAATGGCAGGTTATAAAATCAATCTACCAATTGGAAAAAGACTACAGGGAAATGCTCCCATTCACAATAGCTGCAAAAAAAAAAAAAATTCAGTATCTTGAAATAAATCTGACCAAAGACACCAACGATCTCTACAATGAAAATTTTAAATGGTTAAAGAGATTGAGGAAGATACCAGGAGATGGAAGGACCTCCCATGTTCATGGATTGGAAGAATCAATATTGTGAAAATGACCATCCTATCAAAAGCAATATATAAATCCAATGCAATCCCAATCAAAATCTCCATGACATACTTCACAGAATTAGAAAAAAAAATCCTTAAATTCACATGGAAGCACAAAAGAACTTGGATAGCCAAAGCAACCCTGAGCACAAAGAGCAAAACTGGGGGGATTACTATACTAGATCTCAAAGTATACTACAGAGCTATACTCATAAAAACAGTGTGGTACTGGCATAACAATAGACACATAGATCAGTGGAACATCACTGAAGATCCAAATCAAAGTACACATAATTTCAGCCACCTGATATTTGACAAAGGAGCCAAGAACACACAACAGAGGAAAGACAGCATCTTCAACAAATGGTGCTGGCAAAACTGGATCTCCACCTGTAGAAGAATGAAACTAGATCCTTACCGTTCCCCTTGCACAAAAGTCAACTCCAAATGGATCAAAGACCTCAATGTGCAACTGGAAACCCTGAAACTGTTAGAAGAAAATATTGTCAGTAACTTAACAGGATATAGGTGTAGGAAAGGATTTTCTAAATAGGACAGAAGTTGCTCAGGAATTAAGGTCAGAAATCAGTAAGTGGAATTTCATTATCCTAAAAAGCTTCTGTACAGCAGAAACAATAAAAAAAATTGAAGACAAAACCCACAGAACGGAAAAAATCTTCACCAGTGACACATCTGACAGTGGTTTAACATCCAGAATATATAAAGAACTCAAAGAACAAAGAATCAAGAAACTCTCAAAGGAAGAAATAAAGATGGCTAAGAAACATCTTAAAAAGTGTTCAAAATCGTTAGTAATTAAGGAAATGTGAATTAAAACCACCCTAAGGTAACACCTTACCCCAATTAGACTGGCTAGGATCAAGAGAACAAATGATACCAAATGCTGGTGAGGATGTGGAGAAAGGGGAACGCTCATTCACTGCTGGTGGTATTGCAAACGCGTACAGCCTCTATGGAAAACAGTGTGGAGAACTCTTAAAAAAACAAAAATGACCCTGCCATAAGACCTGGTTTTACAACTCCTTGGCATATACCCAAAGAACTCATCCTATTGTAGAGACACTTGTACATCCATGTTTGTTGCTGCTCTTTTCACAATAGCTAAAAGATGGAAGCAACCTAAGTGTCCCTCAACTGATGAGTGGTTAACAAAAATGTGGTATATTTACACAATGGAGCTCTATTCAGCAGTAAAGAAAGATGAAATAATGAAATTTGCAGGTAAATGGATGGATCTAGAAACTGTTATACTAAGTGAAGTAACACAGACTCAGAAAAACAAATGACATATGTTCTCCCTCATATGTGGATCCTAGCACCAAATCCTTTTAAATTCCAGGTCCTTTTAATAAGATGATGCTATATAGCAGTCCCTTCTGCATGAAATAACTACCATCATCACAATTCAGCTGAGCCTGATTGCTAAATGTCATCACAATTGAGCTTTTTGACAGTTGTGCTCATTCATTAAAGGGGGCCAAGCTGGGTCATTGGACCCTCACTGGAGTATCCATCCACTCTTCCCAGCCAACTGCATGTAGTTTGGCCCTGATCACACATGGCCCCCTGGATTTGGGGAGGGCTAAAGTATACAGTCTGAGGAAGGCTAGGAAGAGAAGGCATGACCCATGCTGGGTAAAGGCTTTCCAGTGTGCATACCCTCAGGTCATACCTCAGCAACCCCTCAGTTATCTCAGTAAGTAAGCTTAATAAATTCATTGGTTCCCCAGTAAAACTTTAATCAAACATTGGTCGATACTAGAACCTTGAAAGGGAATAAGCATTGCTTAGTATCCCCAGGAAAAGAAGTCTCACAACAGATGGAAAATTGATTTGTTAATGCTATTATGTCTCATAATTATTAAAAAAAAAAGCCAGCATGGTGGTGCACACCTTTAATCCTAGCACTTGGGAGGCAGAGGCAGGCAGATCTCTGTGAATTTGAGGCCAGCCTGGTCTACATAGCGAGTTCCAGGTCAGCTGGGGCAACAGGGAGACTCTGTCTCAAAAAAGACCAAAAAAAACAACAACAAAAAAACCAAAATGAGAATGTACAGGATGTTAAGAGGATGTGGGAATGGAGATATTTTCCAAAGTAGAAAAAATGAGAAAGCCTAAGCAAGTGATGAAGGTCTGTGTAGGTTTGTTATGATATATAAAGGATGAGACAAATTAATATGCACATAATCTTAAAATGTCTATGGTCATAGTTTAGTCAACTAGTTTAAGCAACAAAATATATAGCTAATTAAGGTTTATCTGAGAACAGTTGGTTTTTTACCCAAGCTTTATCTACATAGCACAGGATAACTAAAAGTACCAGACTGGTGGAACTAACCTTATTGGATGTTTAACAGCCGTAGTTTGAGGCCTATACTAATGTGGTCAGAGGGACTTAAAGGACAGTTTTTTCCCCTTGCCCTCCAAAGTCAACTAAGTTCCAGGGGACTATGGCACATCTATCAAAATGTCTGGTAACTGTGGTGGGTCACCTGTCCTCTTGTTCAGGGAGGCCGAGGAGACCCCACCAGATGGACTTGAACCAGTGTCCAGTCTACAAAGAGGAGGGTCAACTCAGAGGAAACATTTCCTCCACGCTTCCAAGTGAAGCCAGCCACAGTCAAACAGGACCTTTGACTGGTCTTCACATAGATGGAGCTGGTAAAAGAAAGGAGCCTGGAGCTCCTCCCAAACCTATGTGACCCCTGAGGAACAGATCCTCAAATGACCTTAAGAGTAAAAATAAATTGGTTTACTTGGGCCAACTCTATGGTCTTAAACACCCAAAAGAAAAGTCTAACCAAAAAGTAAAGTCATCAGTATATTTCTTTAAGAGTTCAAGGGATTACACTTCCCAGACATTAGATTTAAGTCCATATAAAATGTTATTTAGCCGGGCGTGGTGGTGCACCCATAGAATATTCTCCAGGGAAGATCATAATTAAGGTCATAAAATAAATAGCACTTGGGAGGCAGAGGCAGGCGGATGTCTGGGAGTTCAAGGCCAGCCTGGTCTACATAGTGAGTTCCTGTCTCAAAAAGACCAAAAAAAAATGTTATTTAGACAATTATTTCTCATTGATGATTTTGTTTCTAATCAGAAAGTGCTGCTCAGATGTAAGACTTCAAATCTTGGTCTCCAATACTGTAGGGCCCACCTGTAGCTAAGGGAGACAACCAGCTATTGTTCTAAAATGAAGGCTAAATTTTTCTCCCCCTGTCTAGAAGCCTTTGAGAGGAAACTGATACTGACTCTAGCCACTCCAACAGCCATCAAAGTGCCTGAAAGCAAATCCTATGTCCACTACCCTCAAGTCCAGCCTTGGAAGACAAAAGAAAACTGAGGAGGAATCCAGTGGAGGGATGTTTTTTGGAAGCTCTCATTAAGAAATTCCAATGGACTCTGATATGAGCATTTGAAATTTTCCCTGTTCTGACTTTTTTCTGGTTCCCTGTCTGGAACTTGTAATGCTAACTACTCTTGCCTTTACTTCTCCTTCACATTTCCTATTCACCAGTCAAGGACTTTCTTTTCTCCCTACAGTTAAGAGTTAGGCAATTTGGGTCTTTTAGACAGTACCCACTTAAGGGGTACGCCAATTGTCTCACCCTACATCTCTGTTCAGCATGGAAGAAGACAGAGCAGTCTGCGTAACCTCTTCAGGGGATGGTGTGATAAGAATAGGAGGTAGGAATTGACTAGGCAGTTAGGGTAAAAAAGACCCCAAAGAAAAGTAGCAATTTCTTGGCTAAAAATCAAAATGTCCTTGGACCTCTTGGCAACATACTCTATTCCAAAGGCCAAAAATGTCAAAAACATTTGGGAGCTCTTTTCTAATCCCTAAAAGATTTTAGGGTCGCCTCTTCAGGGGGTGGGAATGTTAGAGTAGCAAAAGGCCCCATAAAAAGAGAAAAGTACATGAAGTTGTTCAGGAAAAAGTGATGTGGAGATACGGGAGGAGTTGGAGGGGAGGGAGCGGGCATGGATTTGATCAAAACACCTTATATGCATGTATGAAACTCTCAATAATTTTTTTTAAAGTTAAAAAAAAGAATTAAAGAATCATGTAATCATACCAACTTGATTTTTAAGTATATTATTTAGAAAATAAAAAATATATTTATAAGTATTTTTTAAAATATCTTTATTATATTTTATGTGTATGAGTGTATCATCTGCATGTATGTGAGTGCACCTGATATTTATAAAAGTAAAATATTATTTTATGTGTGTGTTTTTCCTGTATGTATGTAAGTGGACCTATATTGAGTAGTGCCCGTGAGGGACAGAAGTGGGCACTGAATCTCCTGGCCCGAGAGTTATGAATGGTTGTTAGCCACCGAGTGGGCACTGGGATTCAAACCTGGGTCATCTGCAAGGTCAGCCAGCAATCTTAACCACTGAGCCACCTCTCCAGCCCGTCATATCCACTTGTACAGTAAAGAACTTCGCAGCATTCCATACTCATTCGTGATTAAATGCCACAGATGGTTTAGAAATGGGAGGAGCTCTTCTTAAGTCGGAAGATGATTTCATGAGAGCTCCAGCTGCTGTGGTTTCCAGCGGTGAAGGCCTGGATGCAGACCAGTGTATGACCACCACTGTCTCTCCTTTCCTCCCATCTCAGTGCGGGAATTCTAAGGAGTGTAGGAAGAGAAGAGAGAGGGAGGAAGCAGGGAGGGAGTGGGGAGGGGGGAGAGGGGGACGGCAGGGGGAGGGAGGGAAGAAGTAGAGAGAAAAGAGAAAAATATATAATCTAGAGAGGATGAAAACTGTCCCTATTTGCAAATGAAATAACCAAGAACCTGTAAGCTTTCCCCCCTTTATCCACAGCCCACACACTTTCCAACTTTGCCGTCACCATTCTACAGTCAGGTTGAACTGACTGTCAAATATCGTGTTTCTCTGGTGAGGGTCGGACCAGGGCTGTGTTCACTCTAGGCAAGCAGCCAACGAGTAAACATCCCCAGCACTTGTTACATTTATACATCCTAGTAATAAACTGTTGATATCTGCCTTTTACAACATTAATATTTACAATCATTGTGGAAATAAAATAGGTGTGAAACTAGCAAGGCAGGTGTGCAGAAATTTGGTCATGCTGATACACGAAATCAAAGGAAATCTTAGTAAACAGAGCAGCATTCCAAATTCATGAATTTGGAAATTCCACATAGTAAAATTTTAATTTCTAAAATTTAAAATTTCTAAAAATGGATGTAGAAATTTATAGCAAATCTTATCATAATTTCAGCAAGAATGACCATAGACATATGTAAGTTTATTTCCAGATTCTTTTGGAAAGACAACAATCAGAAAGCAAAGCAATTTTGAAATGAAAAATAAAATGAGATGTATGCATTTTCCTGATTTTAGGGTTTTTCCTAAAGCTGGTTACAGGATTAATTACACAACAGGACTGTTTGGAACAGAATAGAACACAAGGTGTGCTTGCAGATATGTTCCCTGCTTTTTAAAATTAATTTGTGTGCTCCCCAGGGGTCCTGGTTCCTCCAAGGGGCGGGGCCTGCTGTGGAGCATTGACTGTGGAGAGTCAGCAGAGGGGCTTGTGGCTCCATCTTGGGACAGAAGCCAACAGCTGCCAGGAACATGGGGGAATGCAAAGTAGGGGTATGGAGAAAAAGATGGCTGGTCCTCGGGTCTCACCTGTGTCATGAGAGGGAGTGTTTACAGGTGTTTACAGACCTGGAGCGGGACTGACAGCCCGAGATGCATGGGTGAAAGTTAATGGAGAATGTGGATGGGCGCAGAAGTGATCTGTAACAGCGGTGGCCCGCCCATGCAGAGTTGAGAGCTGGGTACCTGGCCTTAATCTCTTTAAGTTTCTCCATTCCGCCCCCCCAAGATATAAACTACAATAAATTCACATAAAAATATATTACATGGTTTGTCTGATAGAGACCCCAAGAGAACTCGGGCAACAACTTGTAAGGGAAATACAATAAATTTCAAACAGTACACTTTTCACAAAAATGAGATCAGTTAAAAATAACGGTGCATACTTTTACTGTGTGTGCACAAGAATTAGAAGTTTGAGACCACCCTGGACTATACAGTGAGCTCAGAGACAGAAGACACCAAATGCTGGTGTGGACGTGGAGACGGGAACGCTCATTCACGGCTGGTAGGATTACAAACTGTGCAATCATAGAAAGCAGTGTGGAGAACACTCAAAAAACTGAACACGATCCTAACATATGACCTGGTTATACTACTCTCTGCAAATAGCCAAAGGACTCATCCTACTGTAGAGACACCTGTACATCCATGTTTGTTGCTGCTCTTATCACAATAGCTAAGAGATGGAAGGAACCTAAAATTCTATGGAACGATGAATGGATAATGAAGGTGTGGCATATCTACACAGTGGAGTTCTACTCAGCAGTAAGAAAAGAGGAAATTATGAGACTTTAGGGTAAATGACAAACTAGAGAGTGTTCTACTAAGTGAAGTAACACAAACATAGAAAAGCAAGAGATGTGTGTTCTCCCTCATTTGAGATTGGAGCACCAATCCCTTATGTGGGAGTCTATGTCCTGATGTAACGCCAGGAGCCAGGAAAGGAAAGACAGAGGGAAAGGGAGAAAAGAACCCGAGAGGGGGGAAGTAGAGAGCAGATGTTACTGGGGGGAGGTGGGAAGTGGGAGTGTTCAGCTAGGAAGGGAGGAGGGAAAGAAAAGCAGGGGGCCTTTGTGAGGAAAGTGGGATCTCAGAAGAAGGGGGATGGGGTGGCAGGTGTTATTGGGGAGATGGAGGGGAAAATGGGGGTACTTGCACTGGAGAGGAAGAAGGTTGGATAGGGGAAGGGAGAGTAGAGATGAATGGGTCTTGGGGGACTAGGGAAACCAGAGGGAAATGTGTTGCCTCTGAAACCCTCTGAGAAATGCACACATGGTGTCTGAACATTAGTGCATGTGTGTACCTGGGGGCTGTATGGCAAGGAACGTGGTGCCATACATGATGGACCTCCCTCTGAGTGGTTGGTCAGAGTGGTCCAAGAGACTCCCAAATAACACAGGCTATTGCCAGAGCTCTTGGTTATCACCCAGAACTGGAAGATAAGACCCTACTGCTGAAGACAGGACATACTTCAGACACAGGGTTTGGAGCAATGGAGCTTGGACTGACCTGGAAGCCTTCTACCTGATGTTTAGCTCTCATATTTCTGTAGGAAACTCCACAAGCTGCTAAGGGAGAAAAATCAATCAATGGTCCAACACAGCCCTGAAGCCTAATAACCATTATGACCAGCACAATAAACTACCTCTATTGATGCAGTAGTGGCACTGTTATCTGGGGGGTAATCAACAGCTATCTAATTGGACTTAAAGCCCTCTCGATGGGAGTGAAATCATGGGTCACTGTAAGCATAGAGAAATTCACATGGCTGGAGAGCTCATACATCCTAGAGAAAACCCTATCTCTCTCATACCTCTAGACAAAAGACATTTCCTACTACATGCTAAATATAGATCCTTATATTTACAGACAAGCATACCATACATTATTTACCAAAGAAGCTTCTTTTTACAACAGATGAGTCTACTGCAGAGTCCTACAAGTGGTCACACACTAAGAATAAATGTTTGAGAGATGCCCAGTTTTAAGTAACATATCTACATTGAAATTTCTACACCTAAGGCTCATGGAACATCGCAGAATGGGGGTATCCTAGTTTGTTTCTTCATTGCTGTGACAAAATACTCTGACCAATACCAACTTGGGGAAGAAAGGGTTTATTTCATCTTACATCTCCCAGGTTGCAGTTCATCAGGGAGCCCAAGGTAGGAACTTAGGGCAAGAATCTGGAAGCAGGAGCTGGAGCACAGGCCATGGAGGAACGCTGCTCACTGGCTTGCTCCCCCGGCCCCTGCTCAGCCTGCTTTCTTATGCAACACAGGCCCACCTGCCCAGGGGTGGCACCACCCACAGTGGGCTGGGCCCTCCCACATCACTCATCAAGAAGATGCCCTTCAGACATGGCCACAGGCCAGTCCAATAGAGGCAATTCCCTGATTGAGGCTCCCTCAACCCAGGTGTGTCAAGTTGACACTAAAGCTATCCAGCACAGGGGGGTCGGGAGAAACTAGTGCATCCCATAACTCTCACCAGTGAACTTCCTTATTCAACAGAGTGCAATGCACACAAATGGCCACCACTGGCCAATATTGAAGGACTAAGAGACTGTAGAGTGTGTGTCCTTATATAGGACTCCTATATCAACCCTTTCCCACCCAGGGCTCAGGGACCATTGCAGAAGACTGGGTGGAAAGGTTCTAAGAGCCATGGTTGGTCCATGAACAAAAGGAAGCAGAGGCTTTCAGGTCACCGGAAGCTTGCACATGTGAACTTGGGGCAATTGTGGCATCAAGAACAGGATTCATGCCGACTCAGTCAGACAAGGGGTTCTGCTTCTTTTTGCAATCTAAAAACTGACTGAAGTCATGTGGAAAATCAAGAATAGCCATGGCACTCTGCAGGAGGAGCCCTGCAAGAGAAAAGGAGGTAAAATTATGTGTTCTGAGTCTTCCCAAAAGGCTAAAAGTGGACAAGTTCTCCTACTAAAATAAAATAATCACAAAAGTATTCATTTAGAAAGTAAATAGTTTGAGTTTTGGTCAAAATACCGGGACAACTGGCAATGGTCATCCTCTATGAGAAGTGCTTCAATATCCAGAAACTTCATGAGTTCTGCTTAAAAACGTCTACAAAGTCACATCATGCTGAGTTTTCTCTTCACTGGCCATTTAAAAACTTTAATATCACCTGACAAGTTTTACTAATCACAAATGCACACTAATCCTTGCACTCCGTGTTGTCTTTGGACACATCATCATATTTTGGCTGGATTATAACGAGTCTTGGCAAAATAGCTTGCGTCTCTGTTTCCCAGTATAATCTAGTCTGAACACAACACAAATGAACTATTTAAGGTAGTCCAATTGTAGTTTCTCAGCATAACTTCTGCCCTGGCTTCCGTTTCCTCGTTCAGTAAATTCAGCGATGTCCCACCAAGCTCTGTGTTCTGATGGCCAACTCTCACCTCTGTCATAAAGTCTTCCCTGACCTGATGATCCTCACTCCAGCTCCACCATGTGGCCCTCTCTGATGCTCTTCTGACAAATTAGAAACTGTATTATTGAGTTCAACACACCAGCTTCTCCCTTGGCTCCAAAAGCTCATTCCAAAATATTGATGTGGCACTGTCCCTCCTCACACAACTCTGCTTCCTTTCATACTTTTCAAATAATTTCTACTGAGGGTGCTGGAGAGATGGCTCAGCAGTTAAGAGTAGTGGCTGCTTTTTCTCAGGACCAGGTTTGGTTCCTACCATTCATATGATGGCTAATAACTATCTGTACCTCCAGGGGATCCAATGCCTTCTTCTGGCTTCCAAGGGTAGTACGTGCATGTGGTACACATACGTACATGTAAGGAAACATATACATAAAATAAAAATAAGTTAATTTTAAAAAAAGAAATTTTACTGACTACCATATTTCAATATTTTATATTTAACATGGCTGCATCCTAAACTCTTAGAGCCTTAATGACCTTTTTTCACGTTTACTCCCTTCTTATAACCCTGACACCAAAAATACTACGTCAATTTTATTCCTGTTTTCAGACATTAGCATGTAAATGTCATTGGGGTAGAGATCTCTGCCTTGTATTATTATCAGCTCAAAGTTAACAGGTAATTCTGATATTTAAGCTTCCACACGACCGAAAATAAAATTTTAATCTCTCTCACTTTCCTTTCCCTTGACCTTGGTTTGTCTACACCATTTATGGTGTCATTCACCACAGTCTAAAGGCTACATTTTCAGTTGTCCATTTTGTTACATGTCCTGTGATCCTAGCTGAGTGTTTTCCGACAGCCAAGAACATGCTTTGTTCTCCGTGGCATCTTTCTTCTTAACAAAATGTTAAGATACGATGGTAGGCATTCAAAACATACTCATTGTATATATGAATGAATTTGAGGTCAGCAATTTTATATTTTAGTGAGCCACCTGGTACCTTCTAACCACAGATTAGCATCAAAAGACTTTCAGGACTGTGTGAGGCCTGGCTCTGCACTGCCTCATGGATTGCACTATTTCACTCATTACACTGTTGCCAATTAGTATTTGTCCCTTTGTCATGACTCTGTATGCACAAGTTGTTAATGGACAAGAACAGAGAAAAATCTTAGTTGCTTTTCTATGTTGTGATAAAACACCCCAACCAAGGCAACTTTTGGAAGGAAGAGTTTATATATCTTACAGTTCTAGAGGGTAAAAGTCCATCTTGGCAGGGAGGCATGGTGGTAAGAGACAGCCAGAGCAGAAAGCTGAGCACTGACATCTTCAAGCAGGCACAGGAAGCAGAGAGAGCCAGACTGTACATGGCCATGGCTATGACCTCTCAAAGCTTCTCCCAGTGATTTGCTTCCTCCAACATGGCCACACATCTTAAAGGTTCCATGACTCTCCCCAAACACCACCACAAACAGGACCAACAGTCCAAATACTTGGAAACTTTGTGGGACATTCTCATTCAAGTCAAAACACCAACTTAACTTCTTTGATGAATAATCCAGAGATTTCCATCAGGCACATCATCAAACAACACAGAGGCACATCACTTTGTTAAAGTAAGATAGTCTCTAAAGAAGAAGCATGAATAGGATAGCCTGCAGATTATTGAAAGAAGTGATATGTAGATATAAAGTATCCTTCCTATAAAAATTGTGGCTGCTCCAGTGTCCTTTCTGTTTCTGTGATAAAACCCTGACCAAAAAGCAGTTTGTGAGAGGAAAGGATTTGTTTGGTTCCACAGTCCATCACTGGGGGAGTCAGAACTGGAACTCAAACAAGAGCTTGAAGTAGAAACCATGGAGGAAAAGGCAGGAGCTTGAGAAGTTCGATGCCTTTCTTACAGGCTCATGCAAACACAGCTTTAAACACAGTCCAGGACTAGGGAAGGGTGCTGCCCACAGTGAGCTGGACCTTCCTCTACCAGTTCACAACCAATACAATCCCTCACAGCCATGCCCACAGACCGCCCTGATGAAGACAATTACTCAGCTGAAACTTTCTTTTTATGTGATTCTAAGCTGTGTCCAGTTGACAATTAAAGCTAAGGAGGGCAACGGTTTATCGCCAATAGGTGTGTCGTTCAGTTAGGTAATTAGCTAGCAGTCACTCACATGGATTGGAACCCAGAGAGTTCCAGTCCAGCAGAGGCATGCTTAGAGAAGAAAACATGTTTCTTTCTTGTGAGAACACATGTGTAGTGCTAGTTAGTGTTGAACTCAGGATCCTCCTAACTCTCTCAGTCTCCAGAGTGCAGAGTTACAGGTATGGACTCTTGACATCTGGTTTCACTGTATATTTCTTATGACTTTTGGATCCATTTCAGAGAAATAACCAGAGATCTGAAAAAGTAAATCTAAAACCAGTGGACGCCATCTCCTTTGGAATTCTGCTTCAAGCTAGATTTTTTTTTTTTTGGTCTTTTTGAAGCAGGGTCTTCCTGTGGCCCCAGCTGTCCTGGAACTCACTATGTAGACCAGGCTGGCCTTGAACTCATAGAGATCTGCTTGCCTCTGCCTCCCAAGTGCTGGGACTACAGGCGTGCGCCACCACGCCCAGCTTAAGCTAGATTTTTGTTGTTGTTGTTTTGCATTTTTGTTCATAGGTAGAATGATCCTTCCTGTACATTAAATATTGACTGAACCACACTGCTCTGTGTGTATTTCACTGCCTAATTTTATTTTTTTTTAATATTTTATTTATTTTTAGTTTATGTATATGTATTGCCTGCATGCATGTAAGTGCGCCTGTGTTGTGCAATGCCTGTGGAGGTCAGAAGAGGACATCAGATCCCCTGGAACTAGAGTCATGGACAGTTAGCTGCCATGTGGGTGCTGGGAACCAAACCTAGGTCCTGTGTAAGAACAGCCAACACTCTTCAATGCCGATCATCTCACCAGTCCCTTGCTGCCTTATTTTAAACGTCAAGTACCACTCAGTGTATGTTGAGGCTTTAGTCAAAAGATTTTGAAAGTTCAGATTCAGATTTGGCTGAACACTTTAGCATACTTTCAGTGTTAAATGTGTACAATATTTAACTTATTACCAACTGTGTCTGTTTTTTAATAGTCACATAAAAGAAATATCTTTAAATCCACTGTATGTTACAAAATAGATCTCCCATTTTTGTATCACAGAATCCTACATGCAGAAGTTGGACTTAGATACAAGGAATAAGGTCAAACCAACTACTTGATCCATGTAAATAAAATTGTTAAAAGACATACTGATTAGTCTTTGTCTACGTGACACAAACTAGAATCATCTGGGAAGAAGGAACCTCGGTTAGGGAATTTCCCCATTAGACTGGACTGCGGGCACATCTGTGGGGCATTTTCTTAGTTGTAATTGATGTAGAAGGGCCAAGCTCCCTGTGTGCAGTGCCATCCTTGAACAGGTGGGTCTGGACTATATAAAAGAGGGAGCTGAGCAAGTCAGGGAGCAGCGATCTGTAGTCTCTGCTTGAGTTCCTACCTTAGCTTCCCTTCATGACAGACTGCACCCTGTAAGCCAAACAAACCCTTTCCTCCCAAAGTCGTTTCTCCTCAATGTTTTATCACAGCAATGGAAAGAAAACCAGAACTAATTCTAAAATTTAAAAATGTCATTGGTTGGAAAAATAACGAGTGTTTTGGTTTTATAATTACTTATCCTTTTTGTATGGTTCACATTCTCTATAGAGTCTAAGGGAAAGTAACCAGGAAAAGACATTTTGTGCTTTTTGACTCAAGGAGCTAAATATGAGGGATAAGTAACACTCTAAAGTTATACAGAAACCTACCACTTTAGAAGCTTCTTAAAGCACACACATACACATCATAAAAATAGGTTAAAAGGAGTTATCCTTTAACAGGGGACACTGCTCCTTCTAGACAGTGTCAGTATTTGCAGACAACATTAATTGCTGTGTTGGCTAGGCATGTCCTCTGAACCTACCAGTAGCAGCTGAAGGTTTGAACTCTAAGAGACCCCATAGAGAGAGAGGGAGACAGTCATCCCTCCCACCCAATCTGTCAGCTTCAATTGCATGAGGAGGAGGGTCTAACGACAGACTCGAGGAAGCTGGGAAGCACGGAGAAGTTGCCATCTTGGCGGGGTGCTGGTGGCGACAGATCTCAGAAAGTTCAGCCGAGAGGCAGGGGAAAGAGCCCATGAATGTATGCCTTTGGGAGTAACTTTCTTTTGGACATCATAAACTTTATACACAAACCCGAATGGAATGCATAGTGTGGATTTTGTGGGCCAGGCATGGGCCTGGGAGCCGAGAGAGCGAATTTGGCATTGCGTGCTGCCACAAGAAGGTGTCCACTCTGTGTGCAGCACACAGGCACTCAGATATGTTAAGTCTGAGTCTATCAGAAAGATGAGAAACATCATCTCTCACCTATGCTAAGGCCCTGTGCTCTTTAGATATGGCCTCCTGACCAAGTCCACAGGAGCAAACTGCAAAATAAGCATGTAAAGAGGAGAAGCTGAACTGTAGCAAACAAACTGCTACAGGTTGGAAAGATGACTAGAGCTATCTGAATTCATAGAACAGGAAACAATTGGATTTGGGATATTATAATTATTTACTTTAAACCCATGTTAGCTGCTATTTTATTAGAGTTTGCCACATAAAAATATTATCAAATAGCCCAATGTGGTGGCACACACTTATAATCCCAGCACTCAGGAAGCAGCGGCAGATGGATCTCTGTGAGTTCAAGGCTAGCTTGGTCTATATAGTGAGTTCTAGGCTACCCAGGGCTACATAGAGTCTTAAAAAAATTAAAGACGTAGTCAAACTTTTAAAAAGTATAAATTTTTTACACACCCAAAATTTAACAACAATATCTCATATTCAGTAATTAAACCCTAATTAGAGCATATTATATTCCTTTGTTTAAAATGTTGTAAATATTAGCTCCTGGTAGCTTTGTGGTTTTATTTTAGAGGTTGGGTAGAGCGGTGTATATCTATAAACAAAGGATAGTAAGAAAACATTTTTCTTTTAATTTAGTATTGTGGGAAACTAATAAGCCTCACAATAATTTCTTATCTTTTTTAAAAAGAGTTAAAGAGTCTGTTTATCTACTTCCATTTATCCTGGTTATTGTCTTTGGTTCCCTAATCACCTGAGCCATTGAAAAGCTTTTTCACAGTGACTGTGGTCATTTCAACAGAGTTCATCTTCAGTTTTATTTTCTGTTTCTTAAAGACCATAGAATGATGTGATATACCTTGGGTGTCTTCCACAAACACTTTCCAGGACAATTTTGAAGGAGAACATATTGCTGCATAGCTTTGAATATTCTGGAATACAGTGTATCTTGGTCTTAGATAAGAAGTTATCAATTACAATTAATTATTCAGGAGTTACTTATCCGTTTTATGGATTACCCAAGTCCTTTACTTCCCCTGTTATTAATTCAAGGCTCATTAGTTTCCCTTTCATTGTATAAATGAACAAAGAATTGAGAGATAAACTCTAAGGAGCCTTGGAGGTACATTTGTTTAGGTGGAAGTCAACTCAGTAAAGAAGAAATTTGAAAAGATCTAAGGATAAGGTCAAACACCCACATAGCTTTAGGCAGCTGTTTCCTGACATAAGTCAAAGGACACCTATCCAGCGACCATCCAGGGACTTAATGCATTAGTTTTCTATTGCTGTCTTGACAAATTACTACAAATGTTAATAGTGACTTACAAAACAAGTATAGGAACTTAGAGTTCTGTAGGTCACAAATGTGGTGAAGTCTCTTTGGGATAAAATCATGGCATAAGAATGTCTGATTTCTTTCTGGGGGCTGCAGGGAGAATCTACTTTCCTGCTTTTTCTGCAGGCTAGATTTCCCCATCTTCCTTGGCTCCAGGCCTTCTTCCTCCGTCTTTAAATCCCCTCTCTTGACCCTTCTTTCATCCCTCTGTCTGTGCACTATTGAGGGCTGATGGGACCTTTAAGAGGTCAGACTGAGTAGGAGTCGATTAGATGATGACAGCTTCATCCTCAGAAGTGTTAATGTAGTTCTCACAGGACAGGGCAGATTCTCACATAAATTGGTTGTTATGAAGGAGCCTGGCTCTTACCCTGCAAGGTCGTCTGCTCATGGTGGGTTCCAATTCCCTTCCTGTTTCCCGTCACACTGCGCTGTTTCCACGGGCCACTGTGGAATGCTGATGCTGTGCAGTTCAAACCTTCCCATTAGTAGAATCAGGCACCAAATAAGCTTCTTCATGTCCAGGAACTATTTATAGCACTAGAAAGTATAAGATACCTACTTTCAGCCTTTGCTCTACTGGACCCTGAAAGTAAATTTAATCATCATATTCTTTCCATTTTGAAGGGTAACTGGAAGGCTGGTACACTAGGTTTTCTCTAGCAATTGAACTAAGAGTCTGGGGTATATCGGATTATAAATAAACAACTCTGCTTGTCCCCATTATTTTGTTCATATAGGATGCACGTGACATGTATGTTCTATTAACATCATGAGGATTTGCTAACCCTCCCTCCCCAAAGAACATCATTTTGGAGTTGGCTCTCAATGTCCCGTTCCTAATGTTTGTCTCTAAAGCTCCCTGGTGAGGCATGTGCTAACAGCCTGCCTCTGCTGAGCATGTGGCTGGCACCATGACAGACCGAGGGGCCTGCTCCTCATCATCTTTTCAAAGAAGACGTCAGTTCTGAAGAACGTGGCGGGGAGTCCCGTCATTGCCCCATCCTTTCCTAGTTCTGGCATCCCTTTTGAAAGTCTGTTTACTGAGGTTTCTGAAATGCTCTCTCTGACACCAAGTACGGTCATCTGACCACAAGATAATCGAAAGAACCTGTGCAGCATTCGGAGTGAAATGTGCGGATGCCTTAGAATTGGGGTGATGAGCGTGAGATGAGGCGATGCAATCCGCGGCTGACTCGCTGCATTTCTGGATGTCAGCGGAGTTGAAATATGGAGCTGGAGGCAAATGCGGATCAGCAAAGTCCCGGAATAGAAATAGCACTCCATTTCCTGAGATGACTCATTCAAAGCAGCTATTTATTGCATGCGTACCTTCAAGACCACGTGCCTATATTCTTCTATGATTCTTCATGAATAAATGCATTTTGTTTGTCCTAAAATTAGCCTTACGGTCATGCAAAAGGGGGAGGGTATTCACTCAAAAGCATGCGATGTCAGGCTTTAGGCACTCTAAGATCATCCTAGTAATGGCAGATGTCTTTAACATGAGGTCATCAAAGGACAATATGTGGTTCTTGGATCCTAATTTAAGTCAGAGCTTACGTGGTGCAGAACCCTCTAGGGAAGAGCTTCTTTGGAAAGGATGAATCTGTGAAGGCCGTCTTTCAGCCCTCAGCACTCTGGGTCCAACCACCGGCAGTCTTTCACTGTGTTTCTGTGGCAAGAATCTGTGTAAGAATTCTCGAGATTCAGCCTGCTGTGGTGTGCATGGAACATGCCTGGTACCCAATGTTCATTCTTGTGCCTTCGGATACTGACTGGGGGCAAAACTACTGAGGGATTGGGCAGAAATTATGTCATAGGGTAGAGACGATTTGGACACTAGTGTTCAGATCACTGACATCATCCTGTATGTAGCAGACTTTGACAAGTGATCACAGTGCCTCTTTCCTGGCAGTCCAGGAGCAGCTCCAGCAGTCTACCCAGAAAGCTTAGTTTGGAAGGTTGTGCCACAGTGCATCCTGATCTCTCCACTCCCTGATTTATGATAGCTCCACTCTCTTGTGTTCCTGCAGGTTTTTATTGTGAAACAGCATGTTCTGGGGCACCCTGCTGTGCTCCAACTTCATAAACAAGCAATAGGTATAACAGACTGCGTTCCACCCGCATGCTCCCACTCTGAGGAGCCATAGCATCTAGAATGCCAATCTGAATGAAAGAGATAAGGATGAGGGGAAGACACAGGAACAAGGCTTACCTAGGCAGACATAAATTAAAAGAAAATTCAGTTTTAGTAGCTGAAGTCTCTGGAAAGCAATTTGTAGGGTATTACAAACAAATCTACCACTTCAGTGTTTTCCTGAGGTCACAAAAAGCATGTAAACATTCCTGTGACCTCCTCCTGGCAGAGCAGATCATCATCATCATCATCATCAATCATTTTTCTAATTCAAATCAGTTAACATAATCCAAGTACCTATTTAATATTCAGGGGTTAACATAGCTGATAGTCATATAGACTTTTGAAGTTTCCAAACTTATTCCTGCACTCCATCAAATGTGTTTTTCAAAACAATATCACAGTTGGCACCCTGTGTCCTCATTTTATAGGCGGTTGTGTGGCTCACTAGAGATCAGATAGTCCATGACAGAGCTGTCCTCAATAAATGCTTCTGTCCCTACCTAGACCAGAAGCACTAAGTCCTGCCTCTGAGGCCTCCTAGAATAAGCACCTGGGAATTTTAGAAATAATATCAGAGCCCAGCCAGGCTACAACTTACAAAATTTAAATTAGACTCTCTAGAGGTAGGGTAGAATAATTAATAATTTTTAGAAACATCCCACAAGACTCAGGTGCAGCCAAGAGTGGAATCCACAGCATGAAACTGAACGGCTTCCTCACCACAGCTACTGTTGGAGCGGATTACACAGTAAGCTCCGAATCTTGAGTTTGGGGCAGGCAAGCTTTGAGCCCCACGGGCATGACCTTCTCTGCCTCTTGTCCCCCCTCAGCTGTCGTGTGGGGCACTTGTTTCATAAGGGAGGATGCAGTGGGGACGTGAGCACGGGTAAAGAGCGACAGGAGTGAAGAGAAAGTTCTAGCTCATGGTCTCCATCAGGTGCCCCATCCACTGCTCTTATCCAGCCAGTCACGGGCATGGCTACTGGCCTTTGGACAGCACTAGACTGAGAGACTTCAGGTGGCCAGAAAGGACAAGTGGAAGCCAGCCCCGACTAACTGAACACCAAATACTTTCTTCTCTAGGTCTGTTTTGCATGAACTGTGAACTTGTATCCAAAGTGACCCTAAATCATTATTTGAATGACCATTTTAAATGGTCCCTAAGTTCCCAGGAAACACAGAGCAGATTGTAAGAATATCTAATATTTATGTTATCTAGGTGCTTCTTTTAAACCAGTTCCCTTCCTCTGAAACTGAGTTTTGAGGATTTTTAGTAAAATAAGAAATGGACTGGTCTGATATTGATCAGTTTAATGTGATGCTAGATTAGAAATAATAATTTTGAAAAAGCAAAAAAAACCAACAAAATACAGGAGAGGGAAAGCAGGTATTCCACAGATTTCATTGTATTTTCTTTAGGATGGAGAACTATATTTGGTAGGCAAAACATCCAAAAGCTTATGTAAAGTGACTCAGGCCAAAAAATAGATGTTTAAGAAACATCACTGAGTTTAATAAAAATAGAAAAAAATAAGGCAGTCAGAAAATTATAAAAGGAAGATATCTTAGTTTCTTTTCCTGTCCTGTGATAAAATACTTTGACAAAAGCAACTTATGAAAAGGAATTGTTTTAGCTACAGTCCAAGGTGCAGTCTACCATGACAGGAAAGTCAACGCAGCAGGTGGTTGAAGCAGCTGCTCACATTCGGTCCGCAGTCAGAAGTGAGCAGTGAGCGCTGGCTTGCTAGTGCTCAGCTGGCTGTCTGGACTCACGCACAATATAGAATGTTCTGCCTAGGGAATGGTGCCACCCAGTGTGGATGGAGCTCCCCACCTCGATTAACATAATGAAGATAACCCCCATCCTCCTGCCCATAGGCTCATCTCCTAAGTGATTCTATGTTGTGTCAAATTGGGAACATTAACCATCACAGGACACCTTGGATTGTGCTCAATATGGCTCCTCGTAATCCTGGTTTTGATGGATTGTGCTAGAAGTGAAGGAATTGGTGGCACTCTTTCTCCTCTGGGAGGACTTCTGATGGAGAAGTTCTCCATCCATCTATCCATCCATCCATCCATCCATCCATCCATTCAAAAAATATTTATTGACTGTCTACCCTGGGCCAATTGTTGATTGGGTGACAGAGATGGAGCAGCAAACTAAATAATCAGAAATCCCTACAGCATGGTGACCCCGTGGAGCTCAGTAAAGCAGTCTAGTGTTCAAAATACCCTGGTGATCAGAGACAAGAATGTAGTTAGAAAGCTGACTCAAATCTGATGGAAGATGGTGCATCCACTGAACTGCTAATGCAAAGACTGCATCACCAGAGTCAAAATTATCAACCAGTTTGAGATGACTGATAAACTAGTAAAACGATGATTTATTTCCCACACAGATTACAGCCCTAAACTTGACCAGTTAGTTCTGAGAAACACACAAGCAAACAAAACTAGTTTTCTCTCTGCGTGCACATTAGTCCTCCTGCAACTCTGACACACTGATGAGAAGGGGATTTGATGAGACCACAGAACACCTGGGAAGAGGGATCAGCTGAAGCAGAGCTATGATCATGGTCAACACTTGTACATGTGGAAGGACTTGGAATCAAGATCATCAAAATGGGGACGATGTGAAGAAACAACCATCCGGGCTGAGCTGGAGATCTATGTCCCTAACAGTAGAGATCATCTTCCTAGGGAGAAATGGATCAGCTACTTTGGTTGTTGAAATCACTGAAGATAAGGAAAGCCATGCCAAGGGAGTTTGTGTGCTGGAATGAGCACTCCCAGCCCTGAGGGGCTTCCGTGAACTGCTGATTTCAGAAAATTCACACAACTATGTGGGCTCTCTGGTAAAGCACAGAGACCGAGTGCTTTGGTCCTAAGCCACCTCTCACTCTTTGCTGTCCGTTTGACTCCTTGTAGCACTTGACATATCTTACTTCACTCTTCACTTTCACAAGGCTCTATCTTATTTTTCTGGGATGTTTTTAAATATTCCATTAAAAGCTCTATATTCAGGGGCTGGAAGGAAGGCTCAGCGGTTAAGAGCACTGACTGCTCTTACAGAAGATTTCGGTTTGATTCCCAGTACCCACATGACAGCTATGAATCGTCCTTAACTCCAGTTCCAGGGAATCCAACACCCTCTTCTGACCTCCGTGGCATTGCACAACACAGGTGCACTCACATACATGCAGGCGATACACTCATGCACATAAAATAAAAATAATAAATATATATTTTCTTAAAAATCTCTATATTCATGTGGCCAGAGAGATTGCTGAGTGGTTAAAAGTCTTTGTTGTTCTTCCAGGGGACCGGAGTTTGGTTCCCAGGACTCATGTTGGGCAGTTTACAACTACCTGCAACTCCAGCTCCAGTGGCTCTGACACCCTCTTCTTCCTTCTCTGGGAACTCATACACCATACACACAAGTGTCTGTGTATGCACAAAGACATACATGAACACAGAAATGATTTTGAAATAAATTTTAAAATAAAAAATAATAATTGTAGGGGCTGGAGCAATGACTCAATGGTAAAGAGTATTTTCTGCTTTTACAGAGGACTTGGGTTCAGTGCCCACCACCCACATGACAGGTCAAAAGTGCTTGTAACTTTAGTTCCAAGGCATCCGATGCCCTCTTCTGGCCTCAGTAATCATTGCATGTATATGGTGCACTTAAATACACATAGGCAAAACAGTCATATGGATAAAATGAAAATGACTCAACCTTTAAAAAGTGAGAATTCTAAATTGAAGGTGTCACAGGAAGTAGGATCTCCAGTCTGAGAGCTGTGTGAGGTCACCACTTCCAGAAGACCCTGGATGCCAAGAAGACAAATTTGCATCCTTAGACCTTTCCTGTTGTTCCTTTGCTGTTGGTCACACAGTGGCTGTGCTTGGAGTGTTTGGTAAGTCCACACACATCTGGCAAGCACTTGGTGCCATTAATTTTCTGCTTATCTATTCAAAAAAGAACCCAAAGTTCAAACAATGGCCAGCAAACATGCAGTGTAATGGTTAATAGTGAAAAACATAAAGGCACTCTCTTCTAAGCTAGAGCTCATTAACTAAAAACTTTTATCAGCATAAAATGCCTTCAGATGCTGTTTAGCATGCAAATTAGCACTGGACTACTGGCCTAGCATTTAAGAGAAGGAATGGCAGAGGCAAGCATAACTTAATAAAAAATGATTCTTAAAGCACTGGTAATATTTGCCTCTAAGCCTGCAGACCCCTCCTTAAGGGTTGACTCTATTGTTAAGATTTAGCATTGAGGCCACTGTAATAAATTCTTTATGTAATAGCAGCAAAAAACCACATTGCTTCTGGGGGAGACCTGTGGGTTTTCTATTAGGAAGCCCATGAAACGTTTATATGTAGTGTGTAAAGCTGGGGCCTTACGCAAAAGTATGTTTTACAAAGGCCTTCAAGTTGCTGCAGGGATTAATAAATTTGGAGCTGGAGTATCAAGTCTGCATTTCTAGACTAGTAGTCTTCCCTGTGTCCTTCAGGAGAGGGTCACCAATGAGGCCAGAACAGACAGTCCAGCAGTTTCAGCAACGGAAATGAGCCAGAGTCAGCTTCTCCCCAGTGTCACTGAAATTAGAGTCACCGTCTATATGCAAGAAGGCAGGTTCAGCCACGCTCATCATCAAGAAGCCAGTTAAAACAGCCACCCCATCCTTTGGGGTCCTTAAGGGACGTTAAAACACATATAAAGTGCCAGAGATAGGTACATCTGAGAACTTCCAGACGAGGTTCGATCCAGGCCACTGCTGACTTATCAATGTCTCTGTAGGTTGTAAATCTCTTCCCAGGGGTGGAGAGTCTCTGGGAGAAGTCTTTCAGCTCTGATTTCTGTCTGCTTTACTCCCCCAGCACAAGTCTTGGGGAAATTCTTGTGGCTTGAGGCCCGCTTAACAGTCTGATAGCCAAAGTGTCTCCTTAAATATGTTTCCTTTTGCCAGGCTGGTTACGCAGGGCCACACTTCCCACGGAGTTGGGCAGGGACTTTCTCCTCCTTGCTTCCAGAGATCCGGTGTAGAGGAAGCTCGTCTGCAGCACACAGCTTTCTTTGGTAGCGGGAAGGAGCTGTTGTGTCGGTGACAGCCCTTGAATGCTGTGCCCTACCAGGGAGGCAACTCACCTCTGCTCTGAACTAGGCTGCTCCCGCCTTTGTCATCTGGCCCCAGCTCGCTGGAAAGTGGCTGAGAAATGCTGTGGCACATGGACAGCATTGTGAGGGAGCCGAGGATGTCACCCAGGCTGTCACCTCCTGTTTCCCTTCAATAGACTTAGTCAAGTTTGGATCCACACAATGCTTTACAGAGCAGGAATAAAAATATACTATGGAAACTTCCGCGAACTAGTGTGACACACATGATGGTGGTGGGGGTGGCCTCGCTAGGAGTTTACATTTGGTCTTTAACACGGTCCGAATTGGATGCTACCAAAGTGCTCCTAGGCACATTCCTTTTGAATCACTTAACTGGATTAATATTTCTCAGTCTCCTCTAGTGTATCTCTGAACGAGCTTTCCCGCACATTTTCTTTCCTAAGGCCCCTCATGAAATAATACCACAGCGATATCATGCGTAGAGCTGACTGTGCTTTATCCATAAAATAAGAAAGGTTCTTTGGGACTGGAGAGATGGCTCAGGGGTTAAGAGGAGGTACTCCCCTTGCAGAGGAGCCCAGTTTGAATGCTAACACCCATGTCAGGCAGTTCACAACTCAGCCTCCTGAAACTCCAGCTCCCGGGAATCTAAGGCCCTTTCTGGCTCCCACAGGCACCCAGATTCACGTGCACATACCCACTCATGAACACACACGCACATAATTAAAATTAAAAAAGAAAAAGTTTTGTGTCTTAAGGGCCAATTTTCATCCCCTTGGAGGTAATATTACCCTTCCCTTTGAAAACTGTGATCTAGACACAGGAGAGTAAAACTTAGAAACCTGACCTAGAGTCTAGAACTTAGGTAACAGATAGCTGATGACAGATGCATACATAGATGATAGATACTTCTCTCATAGCTATTAAGAGCCTCAACCTCATTTTCTATTCCCCAATAGCTAATCTCTGATTCAGGTCATGAGGCTAGGTCCTTGTACAGGCTGTTACAGGACATTTCTGCACGTGCTTCTAGACTGTAGTTGATGGAGTTCTTAGAGCTGTTACTGATGCTCTTACATCTTTCTGGACTTTTAATACTCAAATTTGAGAATTTTTACGGGAAAGCAGGATGGGAAACAAACCCTCTCTGTGAAGGGCCGTATTCTGTGTCACCACAGATGAAGTTTTGTGCACCCCGATTTCCTTGTGAGTCGAGCTGGCCTCCAGGTCTCAGGGCCCCTAGACCTGTCAACATCAAGGTCTGAACAAGCAACCATCACCATTCCTTTAGTTTAGAAAGGGTCTAAATCTGCAATGAAGACAAACACACTTTACTTTTTATAGCACAAAGGCCCTAGAAGTGCTGAGCCCTGAGGTCAGGCCATGCACAGGTTTTCATAAACAGCCCTCGCCCCAGAAGGCAGAACAGCTGAGAGAGAGATGAGCTCTACTTTCTCCAAATCCATTTCCAGAACTTTCTGGCAGTGGTGGTGGGAATAACAATGTGGAGCTCAACATTCTGAGTCTAAATTTTTAGGAGCATCATGTAGTAGTAGTTAGAGAGACAGCTAAATCCCTTCACACCCTTGAACAAACATACATGCCCTCATGTATGAAAGAGTTCATGCTTCAGAGGATGGTGCTATTTGAATTGAGTGTGTGTGTGTGTGTGTGTGTGTGTGTGTAGGTCAGTGTTCTCCTTCCACCATGTGGGTTCTGGAGAGTAAACTCAGGTCATCAAGTTTAGCAACAAGCATGAGATTCTGTCTCAAAACAGCAAAACAACAGCAACAATAATAAAAAAGACTAAGGTTTGATGTTCACTGAAGGTGTTATTGTCCCCCGACCCCTGACTTTCATTAACAGTCTAACCTCTACCTTCGGTGACCACCCCGGAGAGTGGAGACGGCTTGTTCTCCGGTTTGTAGCCCTTACTATCTTCTACGTGATGACCTTGTTCAATTGGAAAAAGAAGCATTACTGAATTTTTAAATTAATAACCATTCAAAGGCCTGATATTAAATATATGACAACTTTATAACATCTAACAAATATCTTCAAGACTAGGTGGCTTCCCAGGGCCAAAGTTCGCCTTGGCCCTCCCTTGCCTTCTTCCTAACCTCAGTGAGCATCTTCTTGTGTTGGACTTACGTTCAGCTGACTCCACAGATAAAATGCCAAGGACGGCATGGGTTGTCAAGGGGCATCTGTGACTCTCATGCTGCAGACTCTACAGGTCACAAAGTGTGAGGAGTTAGGTCATCTGCACAAGGGAGAACCAGAAATCTCATGGACAAAAGGCAAAATGGCCGGTGCAGGCTATTCATGACTTTCCTTTCCCACCCTCCCACCTTCCCCCTCCCTCCAACATGCAAGTCAGTAGGAGGAGGTTAACAGAAGAAGCCTTGGCAATAGAAAAAGTAGGAAGCTTATAAAAATCTCTTAGCTGAATATACCAAGGGTTGTGGGCCACTCCCTGGAGCACGCTGTCTCCCAAGGATGATGATGAAAAGTCCCTAAGACCTTGTGTAGGGCTGGAACGAGCCTCTGCGTACCTGGCGGGGGACAGCAGACTTCGATCTCCCTGGTCCATCCTATGTCCCTTCCTTTTTCAGCAAGGAAGTTTGAGTTGGTTTGCGCAAATACCAGACAATGAGCACACTCAACACAGTGTTTTACAACCTGTGCGGTGTCAGACGTTACAAATGGGAGCCCAATTTCTCCAGGCCCTTTTGGCTGACCATACCGCCCACTTTGGACCTGGACTCTCTCTTTTTTTTCCAGTCTTTCTTTGTTTTCCCATTTCAGTCTGTTCTATTCATCATGGCAGGGCCCCGGGCCTGGGTCAATTAGGATTCCACATACATAGGATTCCTTCCACTTCAGAAGAACTGTAAAACAGGGAAATGCTGTGGCCTGGCAGAGAGCTGGGGCTTGGAAATTAAGCACAGATGCATTTAATGATTGGCTCACTGGGTTGTTTTTAAGACCAATGATAGAGTGACTGTTATAGATAGTCTTTACAAAATTGATACTTTGCTGGGAGACAAACCAAGTTTAGTAACGTAATTAAATAGATATTAAATTGGGGAAAAGCCATAATCATATTCCTATTAATATGTTAACTTTGTAAAGATTATTTGCGTATTGCACACATGGAGCATGATAACCAAGGCAAGTTAATTAGATTTCAAGTGACTTGCCACCATGTTAATTCATATTTTATAAGACTGGTAATTAAAATCCAACATGTTCTAGTGACAGTCTGTTATTTTATTATGTCCCACACTAACATTTCAGTATAACTAATTTTAAGACAGCAGCTTAATGGATAAGAAAAAAAGTGCAATAGTGTAACTGAGCATTTACTGTTAATAGAATCCAGATTATAAAGTGAATTTTTATTACCCTTAGAGTCATTCATGGCACAATTTGAATGATAAAATACTTAATTCCTTCAGGGATCCTTTCCTAGTCTCTGTATTGCAAACAATTTACTATATGTGTTTAAAATAAACACACTTTTCACATGCATTGCTCTAATCTCTTTTTATTTATATAAGAAAGCATAATTAACATGGACATTATATTTGAGTATCATGGGACAGTGGAGACTTCAGTATGCCATATTTTAAGGATTTTGTTTTTATTTCTGTGTGTGTGTGTGTGTGTGTGTGTGTGTGTGTGTGTGTGTGTGTGTGTGTGTGTGTGTGTGTGTGTGTGTGTGTGTGTGTGTGTGTGTTGTGGGTACCCGTGGAGGCCAGAAGGGGGAGTTGGATCCTTTGGAGCTGGAGGTATAGGTGACTTTTAGGTGCCTGATGTGCGTGCTGGGAACCAAGCTCAAGTCCTGTGGAATGGCAGAGATGCTCTTAACTGCTGAGCCACCTTCCAGTCTCAACATGCCTCACGTTTTATGAGCCAGGTGTTACTTGCTCAAACAACAGTGTGCCAAGTGTCTCCAAAGATTAAATAAAGATAAGGCTGTACTGTGGTGCTGTTTCCTCCATGGGAGAGCGACTAGAAGGGTGCTGAAATGAGAACCTCATGGGGTATGGTGCTGTCCTGGCCAGTGAGTGCCCTCGGGGCGGACCACACTCTAGGAAACTTCATTGCTTTGTTGATTCAGTGTGACTAGGATGGTAGTAGATAGCTGGTGGGGCCAGTGTACGCCCTCTGAAAAATGTGGCATAGAAACTTTCTGAATATCCATCCTATCAATAGGGTGCTAGTCAGACCAGCTTGAGTTAGCAACTACCTCCTGGGCATCCTCTGCCTGGAGTTCCCACAGGACCAGACATGATGCTTCCTCTTCCTCTCCCTTAGCACCTGAGACCAAGGAGGAGATACAGTTCATTTGGGCCAGAGAATGGTCTCAATCGTGCTTTGCTAACACTGTGAGGAATAATGATTCAGCTTTCTAAACATGTGTATCGTATGTTGTATGTTGGCTAATGTTTACAGTCTTCCAGTGACAGATACATTGCCCTGTCACCTCACCACTGCTGTTAGCTTGAGTTTCAAGCTTTATTCACATTTGCAAGAGAAAGTAGAATTCAAACCCTGTGGTGGATGCTCTGGCTGGCTGGCTACTTCCTGAGAGATAGAAATTTAATTGCCTGGAAGCTGTGATCTCAGTTTACAGCCCCTTCAAACTACCTTCTTGACTGCTTTATCCCCAGTCACTTTGGGCCACTGCAATGGCCCACAGCTAATAATAACAAATCAAAAAGCCCAAAGTCCCATTTGCCTCACCTCTCAGTTGGGAAACCTCCTAAGCCATACACTCCCCGTGAGGTCACGTATGCCCACCGCCACACCCTGTGCCAAAGGCACCACAGTGCCACTTCTCACACGGCTAAGTTTACCCCCCCTTTCCCTTCAAAGTTGGATCATCAAAGCTCACCCCATAACCTTCCTGATAACTGAGCTCCTCACAGAGGCTTCCTCCCAGGAGGCCAATCACAGTGAACCCTGCTGTATCCATAACTGGGATGCACTGTTATTTCATAGAGAGCTGCAGTTAGTTCCATGCAACCTTAGCTCCCCATTTTGAATATACACCTCCTAAATGGCTTCAATAAATGACAATAACAGTTGAATCTCGATTGTAGGGTTAGTAAAGGAGATTGGGTTTACAGGCTGTAAGAGGGTTCGTGTCTTCAAGGGAATTAGATTAAATGGAGGAATTTTATTCATAATAGAAAAAAATGATTTCAGATCTTGAACACATTAATTAGAAATCAGAGACATGAATTTAAGTGATTGTCTGGGAAAGAAGGAAGGAATATTTTCCAGTCTTCAGTATTTGATAATTAGATAAAGGTCCCAGAGGAAAGTCTATTTTTGTCTTTCAACAATTGCAATTTCAAACTTTGCATGATTATTTGAGTTAAGGTATCAGGTTTTCTACAGAAAAAAAGGAGTTGAGCAAGTGGGGGAATTTCTTTTCTGAATGCTGCCAGTTTAGAACACTTAAGCTCACTGCCCATTATACCTAATGAAGTCAGTCACTGGACTGCTGAAGTGTCCCTTGGCTGAACACATCTGAGGATAACCAGCATGGAGCCAAGAGGAAAAAACAGTCTCTCATGCTAATGACACTTTTGGAAACATTTCATGGAGCCTTTTCAAATAGTTGAAAGAACCCTAAATAGATTTTCACAAAGTTTTGTTTCAGCATTCGGGAACTTTCTAGATAGTTGTGAAACTATCAGCCCTTAACTCTCACCAGTGAATTTCCAGTCTCACTCAACACAATGTCTAGATTGTTCAAATTGCAGCTATAAAAATCTCCTATGAGCAAAGTTATCTCAGCCTGAGATTCAAGACATTGCTGGATTTTAACATGTCATGACTTTCTGGCCCATCAAATCATAGCCTTCTTTATTTTTTTTCCACCAGAGTGTATTTACTGAAGCTTTGAAAATAAGAGATAGCAAGGGCTACATATTGGGAATTTGTAACCTATATTAAAGTCCTTTCCCTCCCTATGCATGACGTCTATGATGCTTATCCATGTATTTCACTTAAATTGTGGTATTAGTTATGACGTTATGCCAAAAATTATTGAAGATTACCTTTGAAAGCCGACACTGCACTGCTGAACCAGGCAAGTCTCCCTGTCCTGTCCTTGGTCCAAACTTTCACTCTCTCTTTTCCTGTATCCTTTAAATCTGTGGTCATCTTCTAGTTACTAGGACTACAAAGATCCATTCACTTATTCAAGCAGTGTTTAATAAATGTCTATTATACACCCAGAAAGCGATCTGGACCATTTGCTTGCCAGGCAGCCCTTTCTTTACCTTGAAGGCTCTTGGTAGCTGTAGCTGCTCCTGGTCTTCATCAGGGCACTGTGAAGTGTGGAACACAGGCACGCACACGACAGCTAAGCTTTGAATGTATGATACGTATTAGTTGATGCATAAAAATTAACTCAGGAGCTGACTTTTCGATTTAGGAAACTGTCAAAAACAGAGAGGCACTGGGAAATAAAAACAAAACAAATAAAAACAAACAAAAAACCCAAATGAAGCTGCCCAGGGATCTGGTAACTTAAGGATGAAACGCTTGCACTGTGCCTTGCAGAGGTGTTGATCTGCCAGAAGGAATCATGAGGAAAGGTGGAGCACTAAGCAAGGAGCAAATCAAGGATCTGTATCCTGGATGAGAAGACCGATGATGGACATTATGTCTGAGAAAACAAACCAACCACCGAAGCTACAGGACGCCTTCCCTAGTGTACAGTAACTGTAGTCCCTGTGCGAACCCGCAGGCTGCAGTGCCACGCAGGGTAGGGCCTCTAGAGGGCGACTGACCGGTGCTCACTTGTGGTGGTTAGGCAGTAGGCTATGTACCGCCACAGGGTCTGGGTGGTGAAAATTTGAATTTCTCCATCATCTCTCATCTCCTCTTTGAGTAAAGCCGTCCAGGGCTCTTCATGGGGTTCAGAACCTCCACCTGTGAGCCAAGAACACCTGCGCTGCAGAGATACACGAATGAGAAACCATCTTGCGTTCTGCCACTCTACTGACGTAGTTTTTAGGTACCACAACCAGTTAGCTTTACTCTGAATAACTCAAGGAATTATTAAAGGGTGTTTTCAGAATGGCATGCCTTGCTAGCTGATGTGTTGTTTTGTTTTATGTTTTGTTGTTGTTGTTTGTTTTCTAAGATATATGTTTTTGAAGCATGAAAATGTATCACTGTAGGCAGGGAGATCTTGAGGGCCAGAGACTTTAAAAAGACAGTGAAAAGACAGGACCTACACCAGGATATGCTAGCAGAAAAAAAGAGGCAAAGTTGGGTGACTTTTACAAGGTCCATTCCATAGGAATTGTTCCCAGGTTAGTCAGGGATTAAGAAAAAGACAGCTACCAGGTTTTACAATGTGTAAGAGGCAAATAAAAAAACACCTTCCAGTAACAGTGACACATGATACAGTAACCTTGCAAATTGTCATAAATTTGGAACACCCTAAGTTTACCAATCACAGATGGGGATGCTTAGAATCATTACATGAAAACATTTGAAATAAATGAATGTATTTTTATAAGACATGCTACTTTCCTGCTATAAAAGACATCTTTGACTTAACTCTCTTTCATAGAAACGGTTCCCTTTTTTTCATAGGGATGCTACCCACGACATAAAGATAAAATGGCCAGGATGTGTTTCAGACAAAAGCACGTATATATCCATGGTGAGAGGAGCCGGAAGTGAGAAATCCCTCTGCCAGGGAAAGGATGCCAGATACCCAGTCCTCATGGAGGTGACATTACAAATTGGAGTCTGGAAGGGGAAGAGAAGCTGGGGAAGTAAAGAGTCCTCATCAAATGAATGATAGGGTCATTAAGGATCCCTAAAGACGAGCTTAGTTTCTGTGATTCAAATAAATCAGGAGCATGTTTTAAGCAACGAAGCAGCCTGCCTGCTTTGTCAAGTCCTTGCTTTTTTCATTTCCTGAAAACCTAATGCTCTAGTCGGGAAGAATCTCACTCTCGTTAGATACAGAGGAAAAAGGTAATTGCTGAATATGAAAAGAGACCTCTGTGTACTCCTAGCTGCCCTAGACCATTTTAGATGAAAGCAACCACACAATCCATCACATTTCGCGATCAGGGTCTAGTGGATCATATCAACCTTGGCGAAAAAGGGCATGTTTGCAGGCGATGCTGCAGACAACGTTTTAAACTCGCGTGGACAGTGCTCACTTCGGCAGCCCATATACTAAAATTGGAGCTTTGCAGAGATTCATGGGCCCCGTGCCAGGGTGACACGCACATTCCTGAAGCACTGCGTAGTTTTAAATTTTTTATTTATTATTTTTATTTTATGTGTATGAGTGCATTGTATGTAAATGCACCTTGTTATACAATGCCTGAGGAAGCAATAAGAGGGTATCGGATGGAACTGGAGTTACAGACAGTTGTTAGCTGCCATGTGGGTGCTGGGAATTGAACCCGGGTCCTCTGTGAGGACAGCTCTCTTAGCTGCTGAGCCATCTCTCCAGCCGCAGCCTTCCACGTTTTTAAGCCTTGTATGTTTTCTTTCCTAAGTGGATGCAAGCTTTGATTCCTTAAATCTATGCTTCCTATGGAAAATCCACAGCGGTCAGGAAACTAGTAAATGGCTGGACAGGTTCATGCGAAGGGAAATAGAACACAGTCACATGGGGGGGAGGGAATGACGGACTAGGAAAGGTTAGATGGGTGGGTTTCAGATCACAGAGGCATAATGTGCTCAATCCATATTGCTCAGAAAGTATAGGAAAATATAAGAACATTAAAGTACTTCCAAATGTTTCTGGACATAATTTTCCCTTTAAATAAATTTGCTGTGCTTCTGCTTCCTGTGGTTTATGTGTTTTTATTTTTTTAATATTTTATTATTTTTATTTTATGTGTATGAGTGTATTGCCTGCAGGTTGGTAAGTGCACCAGTGTCCTGCAATGCCCATGGAGGTCAGAAGAGGGAGTCAGATCCTGGAACTGGAGTTACAGTTACTAGCTGCCATGTGGATGCTGGGATTTGAACCTGCATCTTCTGCAAGAACAACCAGTGTTCTTAACCGCTGAGCCATGTCTCCAGCCCAGTGTTCTTATTTTATTTTAAATATTTTCTTTATTTTTTTTTATGTGTTTGAGTGTATTGCCTGAATTTATGTGAGTGCACCCATGTCATGCAATGCCACGGAGGTCAAAAGAGGGCTTCAGATTCCCCTGGAACTGGAGTTAAGGATGGTTCATAGCCACCCTGTGGGTGCTGGGAATCGAATCTGGGTCCTCTGCAAGAACAATCAATGCTCTTAACCGCTGAGCCATCTCTCCAGGCCCCAAGTGTTTTATTTTTAAAAATATTCCCTAGCATGGTTTCAACAGCTGCATAATCAGTCATTGTGTACAGGTTTTCTTTTTGTTTTGAGACAGCCCTTTTTCTCACTACTGTTGCCTCAAATATAAATTGCATTATATTTAGTGTGTGTGTGTGTGTGTGTGTGTGTGTGTGTGTGTGCATTATTTTCTTACCAATTATTTCTGGAAGTGCAGTTGTACATCAAAGCAGGCAGGCTATTGAAGGCTCTTTGATAAGCTCGCTGAATTGCCCTTCAGGTCGCCATAGTGATTACAGGCTCACGAGAGGCTACTCTTAACTTTGTCTTGCTGGTCTTATTTATCGCTGATGTTTCTAACCTCTGCCCCTGTGACAGACGAAAGGAAATCTCATCGCATTCCTCATCATTTCTTGCTATTTTCTGTCTGCAAGTGTAAATGGATTTTTCCTTTGTTAATTAGCCATTGATAGTCTTTCTTTGGATTGATCTCCTAAATCTTTAGATGTTACTGCTTTCAATATACTGAAATATAGCAGTGTTTTCAAAAACACATCCTATGACTTAAAAATTGTATTTCCCATTATATTTTTATTACTTTACAATTATAAACTCCTGACTTATCCTTAGATATGTATTCTTATTCTGTAACCATTTAAAAATTGTATTTTCTTCTAATTATTTATACTCATTTTTTGTTAATTATTTAATTACTACATTCACTTTAATATATTCTGATAGATCAATGTCTAAGTTTAACTTTCTTAATTTTTATTTTATTCATTATTTGTGTGTGTACACATATAATTTAAATGTGGTCTACATGTATGACATGCCACATGTGAAAGTCAGGTACATGTGAAAGTCAGAGTACAAGTTTGGAAAGTCAGTTCTCTCCTCCTTCTGTAGGCTCTGGGGATTGAATTCAGATCTTCAGGCTTATGTGATAAATGCTTTTACTGACTGAGTCATCCTCTGGTCCAAGATCTAAGTTCCCATTCAGTGAAGTACCAGGGTAGAAAACAAACAAACAAAAACCAGTTATGTCTCTATATACTAACCCTGAGCTTTCTCACTAAATAAATAAACCAAGAAAACGGCATCAATAGTAACATAAAAAATAAACTATTTATGAATAGAATACACTTAAAATTCAGTGGTAAAGGACTAAATAAAATGAAAAATATCCATGTTCCTGGATTTAAAAAAATATATATACTTCTGAACTGAAGTTCCCAAAATGAAAAGAAAAAGGGAGAGAGAGAGAGAGAGAGAGAGAGAGAGAGAGAGAGAGAGAGAGAGAAAGGCAGGAAGGGGCCGGAGGGTCACCGTGGTTGAGAACCCTGGCTGCTCTTGCAGAGGACCTGGTTTTGGTTCCCAGCACCTACCTGGGAACTCACAACCCTCTATAACTCCAGTTTCAGGGGAATGTAATGCCCTCATCTGGCCTCTGAGGGCACCAGGTACCTACATGTTGCACATACATACATACAGGCAAAACACTCATTCACACAAAATAAAAGTAAATAAATCTTAGGGCTGGAGAGATGGCCCAGTTGCTAAGAGCACTGGCTGCTCTTGCAGGGGACCCAGGTTCAATTACCAGCACCCACATGGTGGCTACAAACCATCCATAAGTCCAGTTCCAGGGGATCTGATGCCCTTTTGTGACCTCTGCAGGAATTGCATGATACATCTGTGCTTACACACATGCAGGCAATACACTCATACACATAAAAAAATAAAAAAAATCTTTAAATTCTCTTTCATAAAAGAGAGGAAGAGAAAAAGAAATATAAATGAAAGAAAGAAAGAACTGCACTTGTTTTAAAGAGTCTACAAACCAACGAATGAATTTCAAGATTGTGGAGAATTCAAATGCTGCAGACCATAGTCAAATTATCTCGGGCTATGTTTAGTCCCTCTGAAAGCCAGTCATTGTTCACACCTGTGTCTGACCTGACCTCTCTGTGACTATCAAATCCTTGTAATCATTATTAGCTGAGAGCTAGCTTTCCGGAATCCCAAAGCCAAGAACGTCTTCTGATACCACATAAGCCTACAGCAGAGTCCCCAGTCCATTTCCTGTGACCTGCCTTCCCCTGGCCTCACCAATGTGTTTTGTGAACACTTTATGACTTCCTTCATTCTGAGACTATATTAATTTGATTTCTATTGACATGATCAGCCACTCTATGATGAAAATCAGCTTGGGAGAAAAGGGTTTGTTTGGCTGACACATCCTGATCATAGTTTATCCATGATCATAAAAGCCAGGACAGGAGCTAAAGCAGAGACCATGGAGGAACTCTGCTTACCGGCTTTCTCTCTTGGCTTGGGTTCAGTTTGCTTTCTTAAACAACACAGGAACACCTGCCCAGGGTGGCAGCACCCACATTGTGCTAGGCCCTTCTACACCACTCAGCAATCAAGAAGATGCTTCACAGACTTGTTCACAGGTCAATCTGATAGAAGGAATTCCCCCATTAGAGTTCCCTCTTCCCAGGTGTGTCAAGTTGACAACCGAAGCTGTCCACCACAATTGACCCCTTATCAACTTAACACAAACACATCACTATTAAATCATAACCTTTCATGTTAACAACGATTATCACTATATAAAACATAGTACAACTTTAAAAGTCCCAGAGTCCTTAAAAATTCAAATACTTTAAAAGCTCAATTTCTCTTTAAAAATCCAGTCTCTTAACTGTGGGCCCGGTAACTCAAACAAGTTATACGCTGTCTTATTTTAGAGGAAGAACCAGGGCACATTAAGTAAAGCCAAACTTCATCAGTGAGGGCATCTGAGGCTTACTCACGATCTTCTGAGCTCCGGAGATTTAGGCAGCTCGACTTCTCTGCTCTGCCATCCACAGCACACACAACGGCCTCATAGGCTCAGGCTGGTGCCACACCATACCTGCCCCTGTCCTTGGTGATCTTCCCACTCCTGGCATCTCTACCATGTCCCGGGGTCTTCACTGCACCTGAGGCTGTACTTTCACCAAAGGCTTTTCCTGGCCTCACATGGTGTCAAGTCTCACAGTCTCTGTGTTACGCCTTCAATTCTGCAGCTTTTGTGCTGCCAAAACCAGTACCACGAGGGTACTCTTAACACATCACCTAGTTCAGCTGCAGCATCGATTGGCCCAGAAAAGCAAAGGCTTCACCTCAGTGGTGCTGGTCTCTTCTTAGTCACAGCTGATTCTTCAGCCCCAGCTGACCAGAAACCACAGATTCTCAATTCAAAATATCACACAAACAGCCCTGACAGTCTTGCTTCCCTTGAAACTTCACAAGCCAGGCCTGCTCCCCTCTCCACTTCTCTCAACTTTATCACCCAAGTTCTTACACAAAAACTAATCAAGTTCCAAGTACCGAATGGCTTTTCCATCCGAAGCTTCAAATGCTTCCACAATTCTCCCCAAACAGCGTGGTCAGGCCCTTCACAGCAATACCCCACCGTCACAGCGCCATTCTCTACATTATTTTTCTTTCTATTTCTGTGATCAAGTTGTGCTGCAGCCTCCACTCCCTCTGGCTCTGACCCTCTTTCTGTGATGATCCCTGAGCTTTGGGGGCAGGATGTGATACAGATGTCTCATTTAGTAATGAACATGTGATGCAGATGTCTTGTTTAGTGATGAACATGCCACAGTCTCTTCTTCTCTGCAAGGTGGCCTGTTGTTGGTATCAGTATTTTTAATTTTTTAAAAATTTACCTTTATTTTTATGTGTATGAGTGTTAACCATGCATGTATGAAAGTGCACCTGTTTTGCAATGCCCCTGGAGGCCAGAAGAGGACATCAGATCCCCTGGAACTGGAGTTACATACGGTTGTTAGCTGCCATGTGGGTGCTGGGAATCAAACCCAGGTCTTCTGCAGGAGCATCCAGTGCTCTTGATGACTGAGCCATCGATCCAACCTTACGTTGATTTCTACTGATCGTCACCTACTGCAAAAAGAAGCCTTCAATACTTAACGTTTTTCTCCTTACTCAAATATTTTCCACAACCTACGCACAGTCCCCCTCTTATGCATGCCTAAATGCATAAGGACGCCAGCACATAAATGTCTTTGCTGCTCAGAATTTACAGGCAAAGGAAGATTCCAGCCCTTACCAGAATCTTCTCATTTCTCTATTCCTTTGCTGTTTGTTGTTTTGTCATGATTACTCTACAAAATCACATTCATAAACCATGCATACTTCATTTACAAATATATATGCACATATATGCAGCTAATAGAAAAATGATCATTTCTCCTTTTCAAAATAGTTTATTCAAACTTTTCAAAGTCATAAGATTATTTTGTTAATTTCTTTTTTAAAATTTTATTTTATTTTAATGTGTATGAGTGTATTGCCTGCATGTAAGTGCACCCATGTCCTGCAATGCCAGTGGAGGTTGGAAGAGGGCATTGGATCCCCTGGAAGTGGAGCTATGAATGGTTGTTAGCTGCCATGTGGATGACCCTGAACCTGGGTCCCAAGAGCAGCCAGTGCCCTTAACTGCTGAGCCATATCTCCAGCTTCTATTTTGTCAATTTCCAACAAATTTCCCACTGTTGATTTAATGAGATGATAAACAATGTGTAAAATGATTTGTGATCTAAATAACACCTCTTTTCGGTGTTCAGTCTCTCCACCCAAGAAACTACAATGTTTCTTCTTTTGTTTAAATTTTCTTGGGTCAGCTTTGCTATAGGAACTCATCATCATGTCATTTCCTACTAGAACTGGTTACCTCTGTGTATTTTATAGATTTGCATTTTTTATTAAAGGAAACTTTATTGTGGATTCCAACTGATCTTTGCTGATGTGTAGGATAACTACTGCTTTTCTGATTAACTGTCTAACTGGAATTTATGAGTAATTCCATTGTGGCTAATCATTTTAAAAAACATAAAAATGGGGCTGGGCGTGGTGGCACAAGACTTTAATCTCAGCACTTGGCATGCAGAGGCAGGTGGATCTCTGTGAGTTCAAGGCCAGCCTGGTCTACATAGCGAGTTCCAGGACAGACAGAGCTACACAGAAAGAACCTGTCACAAAAAAAATAAAAATCCTCAATATGATGACAGCATTGTAATGATTTGTTTCAATATTTCTAGCATACAGAAGGCTCTCTGTATATCTCTCTGTCTGTCCCTCTCCCTCTTTTCCTTTAAGCAGTTAGTAGAGTTTATTATAAATTGTTAAATAGAAATGGAACTTGCAAACTTCATTGTATTATTTGTGAACTGTATGGAATATCTTTACAGCTGTGTTTTCTGGAGTATTATCCTCGAAACATTTATCTCAACAAATGCTCTATGAGAAAAGTCTTCATTTTTCCAGAAAACCCATGAAGCTTTTGTTGCAGTGTAATATATTTTTGAAATCTAAAGATCTTTAAATGCTGTAGTTAAAAAAAGAAACACCTTTAATTTGGTTTTACTACATTTTTCCCAGCAGATCAGATTTTTCATAGGATTTCAATTAAAAATCATTATGATTCATGCTTCAATTTTCATTCAAATCATTAATTAATAGGGAAAAATTATTTGTTCCATTTATCCAGTTGAGGAAATGTCAAGGATGAGAGAGTCTTTGGTAGCGCTTTCTGAAGACAAGGGAAGCCTTGTGAAGAAGTGACTCAAAGCCAGCTGTGTGATGGTCACTCCAAAGTCTTTGTTTGGTCTGAGTTCTAACTGTAGATAACTATCAAGTTTCTGTTGAGTCTTTACACTGTGCATATTAGCTTTACCAACAGGAAACCTTCCAGAACAAAAACAATCCCGCATCTTCTCTTGAATTTCCAGCAATGCTGATTAAAACATCAAAGACTGTGGAAAGTTTGGGATGTGACTAGTCCACAGCCTAATTACAATTATCTTGGGTTATTTTTAGTCTCCTAAATAGCCATTGTCTGACACCTCTGTGTGGGACCTAACATCCTGGGAGTGACAGATTAAAAAATGGTTTGGCATGTATGAACAAAACCTTAGTTTCCACCAACCAAAGGCTAAGAATTTCATTGCACAGCATCTGAAGCCTGTAGCTAAGATCTCCCTGCTTTGATGTAATGCACCTACTAATGTATTTGAAAAGTACCTTGATTTATTACTTTCTGAATTTTGTTGCTATAAAAATTTCAGAAAACTGCTTCTGGGTTGGAACATGGAATTTTGTGAGACCTAAATCTGTGTTGCCAGGCCATGGTCGCTCATATTTGGCTCCAGAATAAACTCTCTCTTACCCTTTCAGGTAAGAGATGTATTTTTGTGGCCACAGCTTCCAGTCCATACATCCTCAGTCACTATTCTGAGTAAGCTCTGTGTTTTCCCTGGAAGTTCATTTGGAATATTCCCCAGCGTGTATGGACTTCCCACACATGCAGAATCGACCACAAGTCCATTCCGAGAGCAAGATGGAACAGAACGGTTTGTGCTTGTTTTAGGCAAAATATCCATCTTTGTGGTATTACAAATACTTGTATTTAGAGAGCAAATTTGAAATAAACAATAACCCCCCTAGTGGTTGTAAAGGCAACAAAACAGAAATTGAATTATCTAAATTCTGTAATTTAATGTGACCATTTGGAGTGTTTCTTTGTGTTTAGAGTTCTAATCCTTGGAAAAAGGGTGGACTATAAACAGTAAAAAAGGCACTTGCTACGTGCAGGCTTGGGTTCCTGCATGAAAACCTTGACTAAATTTGAGCAACACACTGATGTTCACATTTTAAATTATTCTTTTTGTGGTCAGCAGAGCTAGCCATCTGATCCTGTGTCATTTACTGACTGGCCTGGGATGAGAAATCTCCATTACCAGTGGGCAAGTCTCTGGAGGAGGCAGGCGGCTTTGAGCAGCCAGGAGCCATCCCTCACAGCAGGATCGAGCAAGAGCCCTGCCTGGCTCCAGGCTGTGAGTAGGAGTCTAGCACACGGCAGTGTCGGACCTCTTTTTCCCTTTATTGTTTGTGTTTTGTTTTGTTTTTTGATTTGCTTTGCTTTGCTTTGTTTTGTTTTGTTTTGTTGACAGGGTATCCCTATAACCCCAGCTGGCATGGAACTCATTATCTAGACCATGCTAGCCTTGGCATCACAGATCCACCAGCGTCTGCATCCCAAAGCTTTGGCTAAACGTGTGTACTGCCGCACCCTGCTCAATTCTTCCATTTTTACTTTTCATAAGTTCTTATTTGCCTAGAAGACACTTGCAACAAAAATATACATAAAAATAGTCCCGGTATTACAATAGTCCACTTCCTGGAACCAGGGGGCAGGGGATCTTTTTGGATGAGATTTGTGATCTTAAAGTAGAATGATTAGTTTGTATTTTTCATGTTGGTCCTTAACACAATTCCATGTTTATCACAAGTCAAAAGAAAGAGAGTGTAAGAAATGGGAAAAATCACCTGACCAGGAGGTAGACAGGAATGAGCCAGGGAAGGTTGGAAGCTGCCAGCATCATTAAGACAGAAAATGGATTTTCCCCTGGATACTGGGTGGGGCACATGGCCCTGAAAATACCCTGCACAATACTGGAAAGGGATACTGTACTATGGTGGGTACACTAGTACAGGCCCCTAGGTTGGAGCCTCAGCACTAAGAAAACAAATGTCTCCTGTTTTCAACCATCAGGTTTTGGCAATTTGTTAGAGTAGCCACAAACAAGGAACACAGTTGCCAGGTGTGGTGGTGGATACTTTAATCTCTGTGACATGGAGGCCAGGCTGGTCTACATAGCAAGTTCCAAGCTAGCTGGAGATACAGTGAGACCCTGTCTGAAAAAACCCACAAAAATACCCCTCCCCCCAAATCAATACTGTGGTCTGTTTCACACACACCAACACACAACAAATGTGAATTAGGTTTTCTCATTTACATAAGTTACACAAATCTGTGCCAGGATAGTCAATAACACAGTTAAAAGTACCCATGGATGACCTTAGCATGAGTTTATCATTAATCGGTTCATATTTGTTTTCCCCTCTCTTAAACAGGAGCTACTCTGGCAATGTTAGAAAGAAAAGTCTGAAGTCAGCTTGTCCTGGTCCCGAATTTCAGACCCTAGGCAAGTGTCTTCAACACTGCAGGCTCAAGTTGTTTATACAGGGCTGATAAAGTAGGTGATCCAAGGAAAAGCTGCACAGGTTAAATGGGAAACAGAGCCTGGTTCACATAGGAATCAGATAAATAATATCACTGTCTTTGTCCTGCCCAGAGTAACTACTATGTAATTTATGCCATCTCTTTTAAGTGAATGGGGCCCTTGTTCCTGAGTCAGACATAGCAAAACTTCACATCTATTTGTTAACAATTGATAGTTACAAACAGGTACAAACTGTGCCTTTTAAAAATATAGATACAAAGTTACACATTGGAGTGAAAAGTGACCTGGTGACACATTTAGCACCATGACTGCTAAATGTCCTTTTCTATTCATATTATAAAGTGTTTGCAACTGAACAGGAAAGAAAGCACAAAGACTTGGTATTCCTTGAATATGGCTGTGTGACATCTTTTAGATGTGGTCTAGAAATGCCACCTGCTTTACAGATATTGGCAAACACGGTTAATGTCTGAGGTGTCAGGTATACTGACCAGTCAGACTTGCTCATTATGTAAGATATGTATGTGTCGAAACGACATTGAACACTGTAGATTTACACCATTTATATGTCAAGAATAAAACTCAAAATAGAGAAAGAACCAACAACTGCTTAAATACAGGTGTGACTTCCAGGAATGAAGTGTGTTTCTGAGCTGCATACTGAGCACCTCGGTTGGAAAGAAGTCATGAGCATAATGAAAGTTAATCTTCTTGACGGAAAGGTGGTCTCAAAGGGAGCTGCAGATAATAGGAAACATAGTAAAACCCCACAGACATCTTGGTGACCCAGAGCAGAGGGTGTGTGGATTGCTAGAAATACTAGAGCACAACACAAAGCGCTCTTCTTTTAAACTGAATGCCGAGTAGGGCTGGGATAGGAGAGCAGAAGCCAGCCTTCCACATCAAGATAACACGTGAAAGGGGCCAGTTTGCAGAGGCAAATGGAGCCCTTCCTTACCCTGGCTTCATCTAAGAAACGGCATGTGTAAAACAAAGCATGAGCAATACGAACAGGAAGGCCACGCCCCACACAGGCCAGATGCTGGGAGGGGGTGGGGGTGGGGGTGCCTTTCCTCAGCTGACTAGCCCACTTCCACTCCTGGGAGTTCTTTTTCCTGTCTTAGCAAGCTGACGATCTCTACTCCATTCCTAACTTAAGAAGCACAAACTTTGGTCGCTCTTTCCTGGAGGCGGCTGGAATTTTCACATAAGCTGTACCGTTTCTCTCTTGGACGCTGATAAAATTGTCTTTGAGCTTCCTTCTGAGTCCATTTCTAAACTATTTTATTAATGAGGCCAAGAACTCCCCAAAGGGAACCCGTTTCCCTGGTAACAGTGTGAGACTGAATTGGCTCTCGAGGTTCATTGGCTAATCTCATTTGCCTCTTGACCTAGGTCTTGTTTGCAAATTCCGATGAGCAGTGAATGTGTGACTATTTCAGAGTGTGTTAACATATGTGTGTGCCTGATGCACCTTCTATTAATAACCAGCGGTGGGTAACAGAAGGACCTGGAGTACTAGAACTAATTTATTGAAAAGGTGGTAAAAGAAAGTGTTAATGTTTTAGATATATGGTAGTTTGGCTCTTTATATCTTTATGTATGCACATATGCACTCGCGTGTAAAGATGTATTACCATTTAAAAAGTTCTAATTATACCATATTCTTTCGTTCTGACAATGTTGCAAAGTAAATACGTCTCCCAGCGTATTGCAAGTCTCAAAAGTATTATAACTTGTAATATCTTAGAAGCAGTGACTGTAAGGGTTGTTGCTCAGATCTGGAAGGGCCCAGAATGCTTATCAGTCCCCTACATGTCACTCAGTAAGAATTCCTGGAAAGTGAGCTGATGGTGTGGGCAGGAAGCCAGGTGCCCTTCGAAGGACTTCATTGTAGGAGAACAATAGTGAGGGAGAGAGCGGGAAGATGTCACGGTGGCTAGGTCAGCTCTGGGACCACAGTTTTGTTTCCCATGGTCCAGAAACCCACTAGTCAAGTGTGGCTAGACTATTCTTCAAAGACCCACTAAAGAGAGAACATGGCAAGTTCTAACCATAGGAATCGTGTTACTGATCAAGACGGAAAACCAGTCCTAAACACAAATAGTCCAAGGTCCTACCAGAGTCAAAAGAGTTTGTTCCTCATCCCAAATCCCATAAAACTCTGATCTACAAATCTCTGCTGTTTTCCTGTGTCGCCTTCCTTGTTAATATGACACCTGATCCCAACCACCCTCCCACTCTACTTTGGGATCATATATGTTGGAAAGAGAAACTGGATGCCAAGATACACTGTACTCTTCCAAGGAAAACCCTTCTATCCCCATCCATGCACCCTTTTCACTGAGTTCTATAATTTTCCTATTTCATGACATTTTTGGAAAGCTTCATTGTGATAACTTTCCACTTCCATTCAGGTCTGGGTGCTAAGGAGTAATCTGACACATTCTGGATCTCACAAAGGGCTTGGGATGGTCAGGAAAAGATGGAGCACTGAGTCATGGTTTTCATAAATCTTCTGAGAGTTGGTTCTGGCAGCTGATTTATCATGTGCTTTGTTGCTTGAGGGTAAACTGAAACTTACATAAGAAAATCAGTCTCCAAGAAAAAATTTCTGTCTGAGATCATGTATGAAAGGGCCATGGGAATTTCTGGTAATCATTGCATGGAGGCCAAGGGGACGGTTGTCGGACGAAGACTGCGCGTGTGCTGTTCCCACTGTAGCTTCTGCAGATGAGCCAGTCCCTAGGGCATTGTTACAAAACCATTCTATTCCATGCATTTTTTAGAACTAATAATGGTTAGGATGAGGGTCCCTCAAAGCCCAAGTGTTCAACTTTGGCCCTTAACTCCTGGTCATATTGGGAAACAGAAGATCTTTTAAGAGTTGGGGACTAGAGGGAAATTGTGTGTTGAGGGTATTTCAGGGGTCCACGGGACACCTACCCCTTCCTCTCCTTTGCTTACTAACCACCATGACATATGCAGCCACCATGACATAGGCAGTTTTTTTGCTCTACAAGCTCCTACCATGAGGTGTTCCTTAACACGGGTCCAAAGGTAATTGATAAGTTGTTCAAAACTTGCATTTATATAATATTATATGAAGATTCCTTAGCAAGACTTTGAAGATAGTAGCTTCAACATCCACTGAGGTAGCCAGCCCTGTGTGCTTCCCCAAGGTGACCGCTGTCTGCTTCCTGTGTTGGAGTGAAGTGGCACAGGTGTAGCTGTGGTGACGGCTGAGTTAGACTTTGCCCTGGAGAGGAAGCAGAGCTCTGGCTTCCAATCACTGCTTTGCAGCAATGACTTGTCGCACTGTGTCTTCTACTGTCCCTTCTTTTCTTCTTTTAAAATATGTTATTTAGCATTTTTGTTTTATGTGTAAGTGCACCAGTGTTGTGCAATGCCCCTTGAGGGCAGAATAAGGTGTTAGATACCCCTGAAACTGGAGTCATGGACAACTGTTAGCTGCCATGTGGGCATCGGGAATCGAATCCAGGGTCCTCTGCAAGAGCAGCCCCTGCTGAGCCACCTCTCCAGCCCCTGCCCTCAGCTTTGCAACCGATAAGAGGCAGAATAGAAGGCCTGATCTGGAATCCTGTTTGGGCATTCTTTAGCCTGACTCAGAAAAACATCACTCCAAAATCTTCCTCAAAACTAACACAATAAGCAAGTTCTGAAATCTGGCTTCACCTTTCACCGTAGCGGATGGAGATAGATTAAGAACACTTTGTTCAGAATTTGCTTTCTCTGCTTCTAAGAAACACCATCAATGATTATTCCCTTCCTAAACCAAAAGCAACAGATTCAAGGAGATAGTTGCTCACCCAGTACAGGATGAAATAGCAGCTGCATTTCAACAGAAGCAAATGAGAGTTAGAGAAGCAAAGTGCAGTTATTGAAACTACCTGGGACTTCCCAGAAACAGAGGTCATGAACACACAGAAAATAGACTGAGAAAATATGACCTGTTTGTCTGACCTGGACATCTGGTCTACCCACCATCTCCAGCGACATTAGTAAGAGAAAGAACCAACAGGAATACCCGGGACAGGGCTCTAATGAGCAAATGTGCTCCTCATTGAAACCAAGCCTCCAAAGGTGGAACAGGATTTATCTTTAATCTATTATTTGAGAACACAAAGGAAATAGAAAATGTCACACAATTAAATTATCCAAAGAAAGCTGGGCATGATGTTCATGCCTCTAAGCCTGGCCCTAGGGGGCTGAAACATGAGAATTCCAAGTTCAAAGCCAGTTTGAACTGTCCCTAAAAGCAAGCAAAGCAAAACAAATCGGTGCACGTTGAACCACAATGCAGGTCTTTGGTTTCAAATATCGTTCTTTCCCATCCTAGAAAGTTCTATATTTAAACTTCTGTGCTAATACTCTTAGGGAATAGAGGAGAGAAGAGAAGCTATAAAGTGGCTACACCGGGTTACAGAAGAAATTTGTCTCCTGTGATGAATAAGGTTGTTCCCCTCTAGAAAGCTCTGCTTAAAATCCTTCCACATTTTGCCACAGTAGCTATTATCTATATCTGACCATCACCCTAATGAGCCTGTTTTACTTTTTAAAATTTACCTGTTCCATGGTAGACCAACAGAGTAAATAGTATATTATATTAAAGGTAATGATCTAGACACTGATGGCATTGTTTGTAGACACTGTAGACGTTAACTAATTAAAAGGCAAGAAGTGAGGACTTGAACCGAAGCAGGTGTCACCATGGATGAGACAATCCTTTATAATGGCAAACAGTGATCTCATGGCCAATCACTGTAGGACACAAAAGCGATGCATTGAGAGAAGGAAGTCATTGACGTGTGAATTCTGTGTGGGTGTAAACTAATCCTCAGAATCTCGGAACGTGTTACACGTTCATGCTTATTATCACATTATATTTCATTTCCACATGAGGAAACTGGGGAACTGTGATGGATAACATTGATTGTCAACCTGACAGGATCTGAAATCATCTATGAGGTAGATCTCTGGGCATGTTTGTGAGAGATTATCCAAACTCAGTAAACTGAGTTGGGAAGACACACCCTAAATACCAGAAGTACCATTCACTATCTGTATCCATCCACAGGCTGGGGTCCTGGACCGAATAACAGGGAGAAAGTGAGTATCGGTATCCGTCCTTCTGTACTTCCAGACTGTGCATACTAATTGACTGGCTGCCTCTGGCTCCTGCCACCGTGCCTGACATCATGGACTGTATCCTCTGGAACTGTAATCTAAACTCAGTCCTTCCTTCCTTAAGTTACTATTGGTAGACATTTTATCACAGCACTGGGACAAGTAACTAACACAGGCATTAAAACACAAAATGATTCAGTCATACAAAGCTGAAGTCAAATCCTGATTGTCTAAGTGTTTATGTCTGTGCTTCTTTTTTCTAGGATAATTGAGGCTAAACTAACTCAAAAGGAGACTGTCAGAAAACAACGGGTTGCAGAAAGACAGAATGTTGGTCATTTCAGCTGGGGACACTCCATAGCACCATTGTCCAGAATGAATCCAAGGGCAGGTGTTGATGTGTTACTTAGAAACGAGGATCTATTACTAAAATTAGGGGTTATTCGAATAACAAATATTTGTTGAGGACCTTTTCAAAGTACATATGGACAAAAAGAAATAAACATAGTGATGCTGAATAATCTTGCCTAAACCAGCGGTCTCCACAGATACTGTGTGATGAAGAACTTGAAGTGCTGGTGTGCCTTCGAGCTCCTGAGCTCCTGGGCGATAACGCGGCTGGAGAACAGTCCTGGGCCATTGCTGGTTCTTGCTATGTTTTTACATTCCAATCTTATGTAGAAATCAGTTCTAGAGCTTTGAGAATGAATGAGGCTTGGACTTTGTTAAGTTGTAGCTCAGCTTAAGGCTGTGTATTTTCAGATGACTTTAAGGCTACATTAAAGACTGGGACCAGCACAAGCTCACCTCATCTTCCCCACTGCTTATATAACCATAGGAGCACATTCCTGGTTTGACTCTAGCCTCAAAGAAAAGTTTTTGTGCAAGTGGTCATTGTAATGTCATCTTCATAAAGTTGCGGTGATGAATTTTAAGGATGATGTAGTACAGCACACCAATTTTGCCAGAAAGAGGCAAATAAATATATTTCCTGTCATTATTCCTGACTGAGTGTATTTTAAAACTCAAGCTTGTCTCAGATTATGTTTGTAAGCACATCACATTTTCTCTCTTCTTTTTTTCAATCTGCCTTCATAAATCATATATAAAGTTGATAAAAAGAAAGAATACAGCCTCAGTAAAACCCGACATGTTGGCAGCTGCTTATAATTTGACAACTTATGAGGACAAATATCTCTATTACATAAATAATTCACTTGCGTTTCATTTGCTTACACACCATTATTTCTCTAAGTGTGTCACAGGAAGAATGGCAACTGATTTATCATCTCAGCTGCTATTAGGGTAAATGTGTGTGCCATGCCTCTTATGAGTCCTGCTTTCCAGGAAGGTAATACTGATCTTTTACTTTATGAAGAGATACCAGAATTTTAGCCAAAGGCCAGTGATTCACAGAGATGCCAAGAGCCTTGTGAGGAATTCACCCTTGAGCTCTCTGTGTTCTGGGGTCATCATCTGGCTGGTTCAACCTGAGTTGTGTCTTTGAATGGAAAGCTGAGCTGTTCTCAGATGCTCCTCAGTCCTTTACCCTCTCATCCACACAAGAAGAGGAGCAGAATTGCTTTAGGCATTTTGTCAGCTTGTCTGGAGGTAAAAGAGCCCTCTGAGTACTAAGACTCAGACTTAGCTCAAGTTGTGAGGCTCCCCCCGCAACCCCGCTCAGTAAAACAGGAAGGATGATGTGTCTAATTTTTACACTCATTTAAATAATTTAAACACATCAGTTATAAGTGATAAACCCAGAATCATTTATTAAGTGAGCAGGCTGGACCATGTGCTTGGATGTGTTTTGTGAGCTTGGCTGAAGACTGGAACTTGTATTTCTCAGAATCGCCTTCTCTGGGGAAGGTTCTGACCACACTGAGTATGCGTTATGGTCGCAACCAATTGTGTAAATCAAATTAGACAGTAATTTTATTTCACAGAAAGATATGGGCCAAGAAAGGACAGTGAATAAAATTTGGAAATTAGAAATGAATCAGAGTCATCATTCTTGACAAAATCCTGGCAGTTGGACACAAAGGCACCAGCGAGAGGTGTCTGTGAACTCTCTCTGGTCTCCACTCTGTCCTGACTGAACCCTGCCCCATGTTCCTAATGGTGCTGTTGACCCATGGTGACCTGAAGCCAACCACTGGCACTTGACTGGAAGTTCACAGAGGTCCTAGTTTCAAAGGGTATCAGCTTTCAGAGAAGGGGCTGTTACCACATGTTCTCCCTTCACAGCTCACTTAGATGCCCGAGCATACACTGCTTCTAGAATGTTCTGAAAGTCCTTGGTCATCCTCACAGGCCAGTGCTCCCGGTCAGCATCACTGTGGCTAACTCTCCAGTTCCCCTCTTCCTCTCTTTCCTTTGACTCCGTCCCTTGGTACGTGGATCTGTTCTTACATTCCTTATGTTCCTTATGTTCATGCAGTACTCTGCTGTTTGTTTTTATGATGTAAGGTCTCATGTAGCCATGTCTGGCTTGGTACTCACTATGTAGCCCAAGCAAGTCTTGAACTTGCAATAATCCTTCTACCTTGGCCCACTGAGTGCTGGGATTACTGACATATGTCACCAGAGACAACTGTGGTTCTGTAAATACACACGAGTAGCTCCATTCTCTTGAATACAGATTAGGACTCACAAGGTCCCTTCATTTGTGACATATAATAGTTCAACAATTCCTTTCATAGACTCAGCTATTAACCTAAGAATGAAAATGATTTTTGTTACTTCATTCTTACATCATGTCTGTGAAGCATGTTTTATCAATGGATCCATTTCAGAGGTGGGGTACTGAGGCAGGCAGATGCTATATTATGGGAGTGCCTGAACAAAGACAGCTTGACCCTGTGGCTAAATCCCCGCAGTGGGCTCCATCTGTCCTAAGAACTTGTTCTAAGTTTTCTTAGAACTGTTCTCTCAAACAGACTTTCTCTGACTTTATTGAAACAGTGCATCCAGCATTATAGAGGACGTGTTTTCCGTTTCTGACCCCCGCCCCTGCCGCCCTGTGCCACTGACCCAGAACATCACACACAACCACAAACAGTTGTTATCAACTTCGTCCCCCGGTTACTTGCCTCATAAACAGGGCCTTCCTTACTCCCAGCTCTGTCTTTAGCGGTGATCTTTTCACAACATAAACACATGCATTATTCTGGGTTGGGGAAAGGAAGGTCAACTAAAGCTGTATGTTTAGTTTACTAGAGAAGCCCAAGGCCTGTTAAAATTATCTACTTTGTAAATAAGCCAAGATAGTGTTAAATGATCTCAGAACATAACATTAACTGGTTAGGTAGCAACAGAAGTCATTCCCACAGGGAACATGTTGAAGATTATGGTCTAACTGGTCCATACAATGTTCTGTGGCATAATTTAACCTCAATGTGTCTCTTTTGAATGTAAGTCACACAGCCACATAAAGACACATAACTGGAGATGTGTCTCTGAGAATCTCTGAATACTTAGAAAGGGTGTGTTTATATCAAGCCTGTTCCTAAGCAAAAAAACTTACACAATTTTGAACACTTTAAGAAAGAATTCAGTAAACGCAAATTTAATAAGTTGATGTTTGAAGCTGTCCTGTTAAGTTGGCAGTGATCAGTCACGTGTGGCTACTTATATGGAAGTTAAAAGTCACTAAAAGTGAGAACTCAATTTCTTTCTCATGATTACCAGATCTCAGGGCTTTGGGAGTTACACATGACTACTGGCTACCATATTGAGCAAGACAAACAGAAAGTATTTCCATTATTGTGTAATTTTCTATTTAACAGAGCTGATTAAGAGGCCACTCAGCATTTTGTGAAAATGGAAAAACTTCCTTGCTCTGTCTCCTTTAGAGGGACTAAGCCCCTTCCTACCCCTAGTCTTGTCCCCAAACACAAAATCCAAATCAGGTAGAGCACTGGATTCATTAGCTACTTAGTTTCAAGCACAGTTTCCTTCCTTTATAAAGGTCAGGAATCTCTTTGCAACTTCTGAGCCGCAGAGCTGAAAAAGAGATCCAATTCACCTACAGAGCTACATAAATATTTTAAGCCTGTTTTATAAACTGTAAACTTTATTATGGGCTTTGGTTCCAGAGCAGCGGAAGTCTGTATATCCTTGGGTCCCTCCACTCCTGTCTGTTGTTTTAGTAACCATACATACCCAGCAGATTGGATTAACAGCTCTCCAGAGTCCCCTTTTCCCTTCCGGGAGAAATACTGATTGAACCCCGAAGCAAATCTCTTCTGTTCTGACTTATGCACATAGAAAGAAAAACCTAGGATTTACCAACAGCACGATAGATTATAAACAGGAAACCAATCACTGTCTTCAGGGAAAGCTCCAGGGAGTTAGCCAACCTTTCAGGCCAGGAAGGTTGGGAATGGCAAACACAGACCTTAGGGCTGCAACTCACTTCTTCGCATTTTAAGCAGCAGCCTAATAGCGTCTCAAATTAGGAGCTAATTAGAGGGATAAGTTGCAGCGGTCCTAGAATTTTGGCAGCGGTCCCTCCCAAACTGGAGGCAATCAAAACACTCCAGATTCACCTGCACGGGGAAAGGCTGGCATTGGATCAATACCAGATCTGTCAAAAGGGAACACAGTCAGCTCTGGCCTGACAGTTCAGCGACATGGTTCTTAGGTAGCCTTTTTTCGGATTCAGGCTTTTACTGCTGGCTAATCATCCAGGTAATGCAGGGAGCCGACATGAATGCTACTAAAATGCTTCTTAAATTAAGATCGCTATAGACCCAAAGTCTGAAATTCTTTTTTTTTTTTAAACCACGGAGTATATCAACAACAACAACAACAAAAAGTGCCCCTATCACCTCCAAAGGATAAATGACAATTTATTCTGGTACCAAGTATGAGTGACCACGGCTTGGAAACAAGATTCAGGTTATCCCCAAATACCATGTTCCAATATGCTAACACTTTCATGAAGTGTTTATGCAACAAAACAAAGAAACTCATCACCCAAGGCTCTTTCAAAGTGATTTGGTGGAAGCATCAGGTGGGCAGAGTGTAGTGATGTGGGAAATCTCAACAATGGGTCTCAGATGCTATCTGACAATACTTTTATCTTTTGGTTGGTAGAAACTAGGGGTCCATTTGTATATTTCCAAAGGATTTACCCAAGAATAATCTAAACCAGAGGCTGCTATTTATGGAGCTAAGATGACCCAAGATAGTTTGGCTTAAAACCTACAAAATTCCAACTCTGCAGAGTTACTGAAATACTAGTCAGTAAATGAGCTTTGTGGAATGGTGCATATCTGTGAAGCTTTTCCTGGGAATTCAGTTAAAGGGATAATACTTTTCATGGTTGACCTTTATTATGCTGTGATAACTTCTTATACCCCTAACTCGTCGAGCTTTGTTTTCTCATGTGGGTATGTGTATGAAATGTAGGAGTGTGTGTGCACACTTTCTCATGGGTACAGGTATCTGCACAGATATGTGGAGATCAGAGGTTGACATTGAATTGCTTACCTTTGTATATTACGGCAGGATCTCTCACTTGAACCCTGCGCTCACTGGTTCATCTTCTCTACCTAGCCAGAATAGTCCAGAGATTCTGTCGCCACCTCTGAGTGCTGGAATTATAGGTGGCTGCCATGCACACTCAGCATTTATGTGGGTGCTGAAGAGCTGATGTCTGGTCCTCCTGCTTAGAAGGCAAGCACTTTACCCAGTGAGCCATGTCCCTGGCTACTTTTGTTGATTTATTCTGTAATTTACGTGTTTCCACTTCATGCCAACACCTTTATTATCTTCTTTTAGTAAGTCTGAGGTTGGATTTTCCTTTGCTTTGTTCTTTGAAGTGTGAAGATGGGTTAATGGTTTGAGTTCTGTATTACTTTTTTTGTTGTGATACACATCATAACCACAGTGATTTATAGAATAAAGGGTTTATTTGGCTTATAGGTCCAGAGGGAGAGTCCTTAAAGTTTGGGGAGGCATGGAAGCCAGAGGCCAGAACAGAAAGCAGAGAGGGGGGAGAGACAGAGAGAGAGAGAGAGAGAGAGAGAGAGAGAGAGAGAGAGAGAGAGATCAGGCTCTAAATTCTTAAAGCCTGCCCCCCATGCCTAGTTTTCTCCAGCAAGGCTACATCTCCTAAAGGTTTCATAACCTTCCCAAATAGCTCCACCAACTGTCAACAAATTATTCAACTACATGAGCTCATATGGAACATTTTTCAACCAAACTAGCACAAGTTCTTTCTTCCTTTTTCTTTAACATAATTTTTTATTTTTATTTTACGTGTATGAGTGCATTGCCTGCATGTATGCAAGTGCACCCGTGTCGTGCGATGCTAGAAGGAGGTGGTGGATTCTCCTTGAACTGGAGCTATGAATGGTTGTTAGCTGCTATGTGGGTGCTGGGAACCAAGCGCAGGTCCTCTGCAAGAGCAGCTGCTGCTTCTGAAGAGTCATCTCTCCAGCCCCATTCTTAACACAAACATTTATCACCATAAGCTTTTCAACACTGTTTTTGTTGCGTACCATGAATTTTGGTATGTTGTGATTTTGTTTTCATTTTCTTAAAATTGTTTTTAGTTTTTATTGTAATGTGTTCTTCATGGACTCATGAGTGTGCTCCTCGATTTATGCACGTATGCGAATTTGTCAGTTATAATCAGTGCTGGTTTCTAGCATTGTTCTTTTGAGGTCTCAGTAGATATGAATTATTTTAACTTTACAAAACTTGTTCAGACTTGTTGTGACCAAACAGGTGATCTAGCCTAGAGAGTGTTCTAGGTGTTCTTGAGGTCAGTGCATGCATTGCTGTTGAACACAATATTCTGAGGTTCAATGGCCTCCAAGTCCTCTGCATCCTAACTGATCTGTTAATTGCTTCATTCACTGTGAAAAAATAAGGATCAAAGTCTCCTAATACCATTATGTTTCAATTTTTCTCTTCAGTTTTGTCAACATTAGCTTTATATATTTAGGCACTACCATGTTAAGTGTGTGTGTGTGTGTGTGTGTGTGTGTGTGTGTGTGTGTGTAGCACTTTACATTTTATTTATCTAATTATTGATTTACTTGAGGGAAAAACTCATACTTGGGGGAAACATACACACATGTCGTTGTGTGCACGTGGAGATCAGAGGATAGCTTTCCTGAGTCACTTCTCTTCTTCCACCATATGGGCACTGGGGATTGAACCAAGGCGTGGAGGCGCGTGCCCTTACCTGATGAGCCATCTCACCAACCTCATATGTTTATAATTATTGCATCTTCCCATCACTCTTGACTTCTTTTGTTACAGGGAATGTTTCTCTTTTAATATTCAGCTTATGTGAATAAGATCCTTAGACTTAAAGTTGAGTCTTTATGGTCAGTATGGTTGTCCTAGTTTGTTCTTCATTGCTGTGACAAAATACTCTGACCAATACCAACTTGAGGAGGAAATGGTTTATTCAGCTTCCATCTCCCAGGTCGCAGTTCATCAGGGAGCCAAAGGTAGGAACTCAGGGCAGGAACCTGGAGGCAGGAGCTGGAGCACAGGCCAGCTTACTGGCTTGCTCCCCTGGCCCCTGCTCAGCCTGCTTTCTTATGCAACACAGGCCCACCTGCCTGGGGTGGCACTACCCACAATGCACTGAGCCGTCCCACATCACTCAACAATCAAGAAGATGCCCCTCAGACATGGCCACAGGCCAGTCCAATAGAGGAAATTCCCCAATTGAGGCTCCATCAACCCAGGTGTGTCAAGTTGACACTAAAGGTATCCAGCACAATGGTCATGTCTTGTCTTAATATCCATTCAGCCAGCCTGTTTCTTTTCCTTTGGGAATTTATTTATACTGAAGGTGATTGCTGATTGGAAGGACTTCCAGCCACCATATTTTTTCCCTTTTGTGTGCATCATGACTGTATTGCTCTCTGTCCCTTCACACGCCCTTCCTTGTGTCTCATTGCTATTTTTGTGTGTGTAGAGGCGTATTTAATTCCTGTCTCACTTTTTTGTGTTGACCAGGCGAATCAATGCAACACCTTAAAGCTACAGAAATCTACTTGAAATCAGAAACTTTCCCTTGTTGTATGAGAAAATTCTACTGTTGCATTTCCATGCGACACATTATGCCACTGCCATCAAAATCGGCATCTTTTAATATGACATATACATAGGCTTCAGGTTATTTTTGTGATTTTTGTCTTTAAAAATATAAATAAGTGAGACTAGTTTATACATTTTGAATACGAGCCTTAGGGCTTCCTGTTGTCCTGTTTCTTCACTCTAAGTACATGTTGCTTCTTCTCATTGTATTTAATTTTTTCTCTTTTAAATTAGTTTCAAATGTCTGCAAGTTTATTAGTTCTTCCTTTGGATCCTTCAAGCTCTTTGTTTAATCCCTCTATTTTGCTGTTAAGGAAGACTCCTATTCACACTCACAGATCAATTATTTCTCTCCCCAAATATTGTTTTAAAGGCCTCTCTCTCCAG
>NW_008338533.1:6134850-6159736 GCF_000622305.1 Nannospalax galili | reverse complement strand
TTGCACCCACTTGTGAAAGAGATGTACTCTTGCTCTGGAGTGTGTTACTGAATATGTTAAAGCTGTAGTGAAATGCTTCTTCTAATCATGTAGTTATCAAAAATTTTTTAAAAATAATATTTTATTAATCTTTGAGAATCATATGTTTGTCCATCCCCTGGAGTCTGGTCAACCTACGCAGCACCACACTCTTAAAGAAAACTGACTCTCCCTCTCCCAGCAGGTATCAGTTACCAATCGTTCCTCAGCTGATTCTGTCTGGCTTGGGCTTTTGCAGCTCTTGTGCATGCTGTGACAGGTGTAGGTGCTCTGTTGGGTCAGAACAACAGTTTCTTTGTATTCATCCACCACCTCTGGCTCCTACAATCTTTCCTCCCCTTTTCCACAATGATCCCTGAGCCTTGGGAGGAGAGGGTATGATGTAGGTGTTCAATTTACGGCCGAGCACCCCTCAGTCTCTTACTCTATGCTTATTGGCCAGGTGTGGGTCTCTGTGTTAATCACAAGAAGTTTATCTTGTGGGAGTTGAGAGACACTATCTGTGCATATAGCAGGAGTTGGTTTAATACTATTTCCGTAAAGCAGCATCATAGTAGACGGCTCTCCCCTATGGATTATGACCGATCTAGCCATGGGTTCTTGACTCCAACCATAAAGTGGCTGGTTACTCCCATGACATTAGTACCACTATTGCATCAATGGGTACATCTTGCCAGGTCAATTGTTATTGTAGCTTGCTGGGTTCACATCTGGGTAAAGCTGATGATTGCTTTGCTCTTCCAATGGCATGCATGGTACCTTCCATGGTACCTATGAAAGCTATCCAGTAAGGATGACGCTTAGAGGTCAGTTCTAGCTTGATTTCTTCATGTATGCTCTATGACTCATGTATACAGTATCTTCAGAAGTAGGGTCTTACTGTAAGTTCTGGTGAATAACCAGTATCATTTGAGGGTCATGGGATGCCCCCCCTGCCCAATCAACAACTTCATAAATGGGTCCCATTCTGGTCACCTGGCTTTTTATATGTTAGCCAACAGTATCTAGTAGGCATATTGTCACCCCATTATAGGGTAATCCCATGTAAATATACATATATATATGTATATGTATGTATATTTTAAGAATGTTCTATAGTAATAGGTTTGTGTATGACTTTCTCAAATAATACAATTAAAAATTGGGGTAAGGAACTAAATAGAGAGTTCTCACAAGATGAAACACAAAGGACTGAGGAATTTTTAAATCTTCAACTTTGGAGATGCAAATTAAAACTACTTTGAGATTTCATCTTAACTAATCAGAATGCATAAGCTCCAGAAACAGCAAATGATAACAAATGCTGGTGAGGTTCAGGGAAAGGAGAACTCTAATTCACTGCTGGTGGGAGTGAAAATTGGTTCCCCCACTATGGAAATCAGTGAAGAGTTTCCTCAAAAAGTTAGAAAGAGATTTACCACATGACCCAGCTGCGTTACTCTTGGACATATACTCAAAGCATTCTGTATCCTCCTAGAGAGACAGCTATCCATCCATGTTCATTGCTGCTCGATTCACAACTGGGAGATGGGAACAGCCTAGATGCCCATCAGTTAATGAATGGATAATGAAAATATGGTACATTTAAGCAATGAAATGTAGTTCTGCTTTTAAGAAAAACAAAATTATAAACTTCACAGGTTAAAAAGATGAAACTAGAAACAATCATCCAGGTTGTTTATAACAGAATAATGCAGATCTAGAGAGATGTTGCTGTTCTCACTCTCTCGTTTATGGAGGCTACATATCTTCTCATTTGAATCTTTAGATGCGTGCAATTTAATTGGAAAACCTAGCGAGGTCAGGAGACTGGTAAGGGGCCATGGGGTGGGGAACTTCCTGGGAGTGGGGAGTAAATGCAGTGAGATAAAGGGAATAATGAGAGAGAGCTAAATTCCATGGAGCCTGGGAGGGACTTACACAGCGCGCGGAGGGACCGTCAACACTGAAGGTCTTTTGACAAGGTCATTTGGAAACAAATCCTTTTCTTGGCCAGGAGGAAGGCTAGTTTGTTGAGAGCACTGCAGGAGGGTTATGGGATATTCAGTCATGAGGGAACCGCCTGCAGCCTGACTCCATATTATTTAAGTGCTCCATTCCCCATGTGGATATTTTTGGCATCACACAGCACTCGAGGAGCCTGATCAATGATGTGGCAGCCATGGGGCATGTGAAACTGATGGCCTTAGAGGTCAAGGGTCAGGTAGCACTCCACCCAGCATGAGCCTCCAGCTTTATTTCAAAAGTTCTCCCCCCTCAGCTCTGACATCTCAGGTGTGAAATACAGATTCAGCAACTTGCCTTAGGGAGAATTTAAAGTGGATGATGGAAGACTTTACAGAGAGGACTCAAAGCAAAAGACAGACACCATCAGTGGAGTGAACAAGAGAATGCTGAGTCCGAGGCAGGAACACTTAGGGAACATTTTGGTAGGATTAACCTCTGCCCTGTGACTCTTGGGATTGCTTGTTATTTACTTTGTTCAGTTTTGCTCCCAGGTGAAATTGCCCCCTTGTTTCTCACTCCTTATGCAAATGCATTAAAAACAAATGAAAGGACCCTTTCTAAAATAAGCTATGGAAAATACTGAGATAGCTCTATGGTATGTGTGGTGTGTGTGTGTGTGCGCATATGTGTCGGTGGGTACACATGCACATGTGTGTACAATGTATGTGACAGTCTGAGGTGAACATTCTCGTCTGCCTCAATCACTCTCCACCGTGCAGGGCCTCTCACTGGATATGGACTAACCAATTCAGCTGGAATGGCTGGTCACAGTGCTCTGGGGATCCTCCTGTCTTCCCTCTGCCCGCACTGGGGGTTCAGGCACACATCTATGCTCAGCTTTCACCTGAGTGCTGGGCTCGAGCTCAGGCCCTCCTGCATATACAGCCAGCACTTTACCAAGGGAGCCCCTCCCCAGCCCTTGCCATAGAGTGTTTTTAGCAGGACCCCGTCCCACTCAGATTGTGAGAGAATATTTTTATGGCACTCAGAAGGAAGACAAGAGATTCAGTGCAGCTCAAAGTAGAGCTGGAAATGCCTTATCATGTCTTTCAAAGTCCCTCTCAGCTATTGGGATGTGCGGATCCATCCCATGTTGGATATTTTGTAATCATCAACCTGTGTTCTTTAAGTCATTAGAGCCCAATGTGTGGGCATAGAGAAGCCTCATGAATGACAAAATAGAGCTGTCAAGGCTTCAAGGAGTGCCCCTTCGTGGAGCCATTCCCACAGTAGGGTGTGTGAAAGAAGGGGTCCTTGGGATGATGATGGTTTTCCAAGCCCACTTGAGTCCTGACCTCTTGGCACTATAGGATCATCCAGATTTTTTTGGATGAGCTGAGTTCAATCCCTGGACCTAGAGAGGTAAAAAGAGAGAGCCACTTTCTACAAATTGTCCTTTAACCTCCACATGAATGCCATGGCATGTGTGCACACACGTACACACACACGTACACACACACACACACACACACACACTAATGCAAAAATAAAAAACTGTTAAAGGGAAGCACAGAGTCAGGCAAGGTAATACACTTGTGATCAGCGCTGTTGGCGCTCATGCAAGTTTGTATCTTAGTGAGAAGGACGCACTTGTTTATTTTGACATAAAGAATTATATCCCGGTTAAATATTGGATACTGCAGAACATACAAGATTCTCAACATATTTCAGAGCTGACTAATATTTTGATTTTTCTAAACATCAATGCTGAGAACACAGATTTGCATAAATGTGTTATACAAAATGACAGCTGTATGTGTAGAGCCATTTGAGAAAACTCAGAATTCTGCCCTAATCGCAAGTCAAAATTAATTCAATGGTTTTTTTTAAATGAAAGTCACCAACTCAAATAGCAAACTTTGAAATCAAACATTGTAACACAGCGCTATCCAGACATGCTAAAGAACGACTGCAAAAAAACGCTAAAGACTTTGTTTTCTGGAGCTAACTGTTCTGACGACAGCAATTCACAATATGCAATAGCCTCATGTCTGACTTGAAGTGTTTCAGGCAGCACTCGGTGGTACTGTGTGCGGTATGATGACATACATACGTAGTGCGAAATACTCGTGCTGTGGTCAGAACCAGGCTTTGATGAAGTGGCATGATGCAACATGGGGACATTACCAGAAACATCACAGATTCATTATGCACTTAATTTTAAATTAATTTTTGGCCATGATGTGCGTAGGAAATTTTAAAAAATATTTTATTCTTTTTATTTCCGTGTGTGAGTGTTTTGTCTGTGTGTAGGTAGGTGCACTCATGTTGTGCAATGCCCGTGTAGGTCCGTCAAATTTCCCTGGAACTGGAGTTACAAATGGTTGTGAACAGCCATGTGGGTGCTGGGCATTGAACCTAAGTTCTCTTCAAGGGCAGCCAGTGCTCTTAACTGCTGAGCCATCTCTCCAGTCCCAGTCAGGAAATTTTTAACTGTTGCCAAATGTTTAATGCAGTTACATGACCCTATAAGTGTTCTCAAACTATAGTTTAAGAAGCTGGGCCCTGTAGCAAACCAGTGTGTGTGTGTGTGTGTGTGTCTGTGTAATATGTGTATGTGTGTATGCATGTGCATGGTGTACTTTGATTTATTTTATGTGCATGAATGTCTTGCCTGCATCTATGTATGTGCACCATGTACATGCCTGGTTCACTCAGAAACCAAAAGAAGGTGTCCGATCCCCTGGAACTACAGTCACAGACAGCTGTGAGCTGCTATGAGGGTGCTGGGACCCAAACCCATCTCCTCTGTAAGAATAGCAAGGGTCTTACCACTGAGCCATCTCTCTAGCTCCTGTGGTATACTACTGAAAGTATGTATTCTGTGATGTATTTATGGTCATGCGACTTTGCCACCAGTCTCCTCAGCCCTAACTGCTGTCCGTAGTCCACTCCAGCTGTGCCTTCTTGGTTCTGTCCTTGACCACTTGACGATAGTCAAACGTCTCTCTTTTCATCGATGTTATATTTCTTTTTAACTCTGGGTAGCTGACTCTTACATGAACCCTGACATTTTACTTTTCAAGATGTCTAAGCTTTGGAAACCCAGAAGGCATACACTCTATATTTTACCCCAGTCTCTGCCCTTATTAATGTCTCTGTCTAGCAGTGTTCTGTTTGAACTGGTTCTATTAACTCAGCTTAACAAACTATGGACATCTGCTATCTGATGCAGACATGTTCCAGAGGAGAAACAAGGTGCCTGTCCTCATGAAGGGAGCTACTGGAGGAGAAACAAGAGGAGGCCTGTTTCCCGGCACACAAGATTTTCTAATGAAGCACATCCATCTAGGTGGCCCTCTTCATACCCATGTGCTTGGTGTGCAGCTCACTGAGCTGACTCCACTCTCGGACACCAAACAGATACCGATGGCCAGTGTGGCCTCCCTCTGCTGCTAACCTCTCCCACCTAACATGACAGAAGAGACCTACTGACCGCACCTTGCAATGGTAGCTGGATCCTTCTGTGACCAAATGACCAGAGCTTCTGCGAAGCTGCTAAGAACTTAGGGCTTAGTCCATATCCAAGTCATCAGTGCTGTCAGTCAGACTTTTCCTTGCTAGTTCAGAGTACTGGAAATTAAGAAACTAAAAGGAGACAAATTAATTTTGGCTCAAGACTTCAAAGACCTTTTTTCACAGACCCTTGGTTCCACTGTTTCTGCGCTCCAAACAGGAAAATCGTGTGAAGAATGTGGAGGTCAAAATGGTTCACCTCATGGTGGAAGGGATAGAGAGACAAAGGAGGGACTTGAATGCAAAAGAGCCTCTGCTGGGGGGTAGGGCGTGGGGAGTCTGTTTGCTGCTTTCATCTGGAAAGTGGCCCATGGCAGGTGCCCCTGCTCCTGTGGATGGGGCCCTATGTGTACTAAGTGGATTCAGGGGTTATTGAAAAGGCAAAAAGGGAGAGAACTTGAAGTTGAGAATGAATATGGGGGGGGTGTCTCTGGGAGGCTTTGGAATGAGGAGCAGCAGGTGGGTATGATGTAAATGCATCACATTCATTCATGAAGTTGCCAAGGGGCTATTTCCTCCAGCTGGACCCCATTTTCTAAAGTTTCCATAATCTTCCAAACAACACCATTAGATACAGTGCATGCCTTTGATGCCTGTGCTTTTTTGGTGGGAGAAGGGAAATTTCATATCTAATCCAGAAGATCAACCTATCAATGAATGCTAGATCTAAAATATTTGCTTAATTTTCAACATTTTTCTTGATGTAATTTCAGGCCCCTGGGTCATCTGGGCTGGCCAGAGCTCCTGCTTCCGGGTCCCCTGACTTCCACCTCACCTCCCGTCTGCCCTGGTTCACACCCCACCTCCCGTCTGTCCTGGTTCATTCTGTGCAAAGCTCATGGTCCTTGACTTGGCTATTAACCTTTCCTAGAATTCTCTTCTTGAATAGGAATTTTACTTCATTTATCATTAAATTTCTCAAATATAGAAGAGTCCCTGGTATTAAACAAGAACTTGGTATTAATTGAATAGGTGAACAAAATTTGTATATTGTTGAATATATGGAGAAATTAATAAATGAATAATTGAGCAGCCGCTGTTTGTGTGACTAGAAACTGACACAGTCTCAGAGCTTGAGATGACTAAGGATTAACTACATTTGAGTCTATGCACGACCTGTGTGAGCAAGTGATCAGATGAATGATTGAAGTAGTGAGTCCTGTGTGAGCTCAGGAAATGAACAGGCAGCCAAGGAGTTACACTGTGGCATGTACCTCCTGAACCTGTCCTCTGAAGCTGCACGTAGCCACTCAGGGTTCCCTAGTCCTTCACAGTTGGTAAAATTCCCAAGGCAGTAAATGCCAACTTTGTGGTTTTATATGAGCCTGCCTACTCAATCCATAGTGTCCTGGAAGGTGGAATTCGTTGTGGTTTGATTTAATGTCTTGCCTGTCTGCAATCTTGTCCTATGTTAATCCTTCTGGAATCTCTGATTTTATATCTTTAATCTGAAAACTGGGCATAACAATTCCAACAATTCAAAGAGCAGCTGTCTGGACTAGGTCAGGATGAGTATGGCAGACAGCAGCTCTTCAGCGTGATGAGGATGGGTAAGTACTGAGTAGTTTGAAGGGGCAGAGTGTATCCTGAGTGTAAAGGAGAGCTGGGGTCTGAAAGGAGAGGCCTGCCATCATTTCTGGCACACGTTGGATAACTGTCTCTTATGTGGTTTCAATTACTGTTACCAGCTAGATAGTAGATACATTTTTGGAAAAATATTATGACCATGATAATAAAACTTAGGAAAATTTTCTTATATATTGAAACTAATAAATCATGGCACCTGTACATTTTCTGATTATAATATGGGGAGCACCTGAATATTTCTTTTTTAAAAGATGGCATTGTGTATATGTGTGTGTGTGTGTGTGTGTGTGTGTGTGTGTGTGTTTCAAACACACACGAGTACAGTGCCCGTGGAGGCCAGGAGAGGGCATCTGATTCCTTGGAGCTGTAGTTACAGGCAATTGTGAGTCATGCGGCATGAATTCTGGAACCAAACTTGAGTCCTTTGCAAAAGCAGCGTAGACTCTTAACTGCTGAGCCATGTCTCCAGCCCTTTGAGCACTCTTGGACATTCTGAAGTAATGGTGACAGTCTCTACTACAGTACATAAATCAAGTCATACGTTTGCCCCAACCAAATTAATTAATTCGGCTAATTAATAGATAATTAATTAATCAAATTAATTAGTCATTCATTCATCATTCATCATTGTGTAGTGCCAGGGATCTGCCTCAGGTCTTGTCTCACAAGGCAAGTACTCTAACCATTAGCTATGTTCCCAGTCTATTCAAGAGTCTCTTTAAAGAGCAAATCTAAATCTTGGGCTAGAATCCCCAGGCTAGATTTCATTTTGTGTGAATCGACCTTGATTTTTCTAGAGGGTTCATAGTTGTCTTTATGGCTGGCCAACACACGACTTTTGAATAAATGAATAAGTACATTCAGGCATGCTACGCACGAACATCACATGATCTCAGAGAAAGATGGGCAGATAATCGTCAAGTTCATCAGTCCCTCATGACAAGGTGGGTTGGTCCTAATGGGTATGGTCTATCACATGGCCTCTTACCTTTTTTCTGAGGCTCCTGTTTCCAGAGTTTTCCAAGGCTGAAGTTTCTCAGGCCCACATTATAGGTTTGCCACTGGTATGAATGCCTTTTTGGTATTCTCTGAGTCTGTGTGACTATTTCATTTTTCTGCTGTGTCTCTGACCTTCCTCCACAAAACTACCCACAGGGCACCTGCCTGAAGGCCATGTGGTTTACCTGTGCATATAAGCAGCCCCTGAATCTCCTCTGAGGTTGAGTAAGTGGCCAAGGTCTTGGGTGGCTCTGTGGTGAACGTACAGATGATCTCAGGATGCTTTCAGCTTTGTCCAGGGTGGGCAGATGACTGTGGAGGAGGATGCCCGCTCCACATACAGCCTCTCTCCTCGGCAGCATCAGTCTGAAATCCTCATGAACTTACTGGAGTCACCTGTGACAACACCCAGACTTAAGTCTGTTTGTATAGTGGGTCTCAAAATCAGCAGTTCCAAATGGTCCATGCCTTTAATTCCAGAATTCTGGAGGCAGAGGCTGGGGGATGTCAGTGGGTTTGAAGCCAGGTTGGTCTACATAGTGAGCTCCAGACCAGTCAGGGCTACATAATGAGACCCTGTATCAAAACCAAAACAAAACAGGAACGGGTCTTGGTGGCACGTCTTTAACTGAAGCACTTGGGAGGTAAAGGCTGGCAGACAGATCTCTGTCAGCATAGTGAGTTCCAGGCCAGTTGAGGCTAAACGAAAACAACAGCAAAAACGAAAAACCAAACTAAAACAAAAATGTCACTGCTCGATCAAACACCTGGGAGAAAAATGTAAATGCCTTTCAAGATCCGCTCAACAGGACAAATCTTGGGTTCGTTTACAACAAAGAAACACACATACCTTGGAGTCTAAGTGGGTCCCTGTTCCAAATGCATCTATTGACGTTCCGAGAATGGATTGATCTCAGCTTTTCAGCTAGCATTTGATGGGCACATCTGTTATAACCTTGTGGATGTTCCTTCTAGACGTTTCTGTCTGCCGCTTTTCCCTGCACTTGTTACATTCGGGTCTAGCTTTTCCAGCTCCCACAAGGAGAGTAGGGCAGTTTGGGAAGGTCCATCATCTCCATACAGGGCACTGAGTGCCTGACCTGGCCCATGTGTGACATGGCTATGCTCCTCTGCTGCCTGCCTAGTCAGCTCACTGGTGTGGCTGGCCAGCTGCTCCTCTGGGATAAACTATCATCTCTGGTTTCCCCTCAGGGCTAACCCTGTGCTCAAACATAGTCACCAATGATCTTATCTCCCTTAACCTTTCTTTCTGACAGTTCCTTGGGCTGCCCTTTGGCTAGACTCTGCTTAGATGTCTCTTGTATTGATACAATTATCATTCTCCTGAGATCTGAACATTCACCCTAGTTGTGAGTCATGCTTCACACACTATGTCCAGCACCTCTGAAACACATCCCTGACTGTCCTCAAGTTAGTTATGACTTCTCCTCTAGGGACATTTTCCTTTCTGTTCCTTCCATCTACTCACCCCAGCCTCTAAGAAACCAATTCAGCTTGGAGGAACACAGTGTAAAAGTGGACCAAACCTGGGACTTATATTCTGCTGGTCAGGGCTAGGTGAGATGACTCGGTGGGTAAATGGGCCTGCCACCAAACCCAAGGATATGAGTTCAAGCTCAGGGACCCACATGGTAAAAGAACTACCTCTTGCAAGTTGTTCTCTGACCACATGTGCATCTTGGCATGCATGCCTCGCCCCCCACATACCTCAAACGCAGAAAACAAATAAAAATTTAATTTGAAAAATTAAAAAAAAACAAAACACCACTCTGCTGAGAAACAGGTTCCTGCCTGAGTGTCCCATGTGGTGATATGACAGGGCTAAGCATCCTTGAAGGCATTCAACCTTCCTGACATCAGGGAAGGAGGAAGCTCTCTGTTCCTCTCTTTGTGCTGCTTGAATCATTTATGCAAAACCAAGATCTTTAAAGACACACATGTGGCCGAAGAAAGCCATGTACGTTTGGTCCTGTGTCCGTCTGACCACACCACCCATGAGGCAGCTGTTCAGAGGGACAGATTGCTTTCGCCCCAGGGGCCATCAGAAGCCTAAAAGTAAATCCCAGGGAATACGCCTTCCTCTTGTGGCCCACAGTAAGCTTCCTGTCATGAAGGGACTGCCATTCGTCCTGACAACTTGGCCATTCTCTCTGTCCCATTGGGGTAAAACTGGAGAGAAAAGCAAAGGGAAACGACAAAGGACGTGATTTTCCTCTCTGTCAAGTGAAGAATTTCCAGCCAGTTTGGTGCCCACGGTTTCCAAGCTGTCTTGAATGAAAACCAGCCTTGCAGCTTATTCATAGTGGAGCATTGCCCAGCAAATAAAAAAATAAAGCTCATCAGATGGTTAAGGGCTCTGAGAAAAGGAAGCAACATGCTTCGACACACTTCCCCCAGACGCCTTCTCCAGTGTAATAGATGTGAAGTCACTGCAAAGCAACGGGACATTTACCAGGTCCCTTCAAACAGCACCTGCCAAAGAGTTCACAGCGTCCCGCTTCTAGCCCCGGGCTTCCTGTGGGGAGTGCTTTTGATCATGTCATTTTGGTTTGTCCCACAAAGCATGTCTCAAACCAAGAGGGAAAGAGAAGTATTTACCTCACAGACCCGAGTTGTTAGCCCAGATCTTTTCTTTTTCCTCTTCCTCTTCTGTTGTTTTTTCCCTGCTAGCTGTACCTTCTGAAGCTTTCTTCTTACCCTCTCCAGAGTGGCTTAGGCTTCACAGCAGAATACAAGGGAACAGTTACAGGAAGAGGGAGATAAATGCACAGCCTCTTACCCTGTGCAAACTCAGACTCTGGAGCTGCTTGCTCATTGTGCCCTCAGGTCTGCAGACTCAGGTATCCTTGTATGTCCTGGGAGCATTAAATAAGCTGCCTCATATCAGAGTGGGCAGGCAGGAGAAACTGTTAGGCAAAGTGACAGGATAAACTGTAGGCGGCCATGGAGAGGAGGCTTCCTACAAAGCTGGTTGTCAGCTGTTCCCCTCAGGAGACACCCAGCCTAATTGGCTTCTTTGTCTAAGCAAATGGTCATTTGTGGTTCTGAATACATTTAATTTTTAACAACTGTGAGCCTTGTACTCAAACAAAAGTTGGAATTAATCAGTCGAGAGATAATGTAAAATAGCATCATAGGGCTCAGTGGTGGTGGTGCGGGGCCGTTGTTCTTCCAGAGGACCTGGGTTTGGTTTCCAGCATCCAAAGTAGGCATCTCATAACTGCCTGTATCTCCAGGTCTAGGAAATCCAACACTTTCTTCCACCCTACGAGCACACCTGCACACGTGGCACATATACAGACACACACGTACATAAAAATTAAAATATAACTAAAAAGTCTTCACTGCAGAGATGTGTGGGTCTGTGTGTACACACGCACGTGTGTATGTCTGTCTGTCTATGTGTACATGTGCGTGTATATGTGTCTCTGTGTATATGTATCAGTCTGTGTATTTGTGTGCATGTGTGTGCAACCTTAAAAATGTGGACTATAACCTGATTTCACTTCTAAATTTTCATAATTTCTTTCTGGCTTTGCTAACTTTGGTCCCCACTGCAAGATATGGAGCTTAGTGGAGGTGTGCCACGTCGGAAAGGTGGCAGGCTCCCTGTGTCCTGCTGTGTTCATCTGTTAAAGGAGGTGAGGAATGGTACCTACATCACTGGGTTGTTAGTGTGTTAGAGTTCATGACAGGTACTTGATAAGCTTCGGGTCCAATAGCATAGCGAAGTGCATGAATTTAACTTCATTTCAAAGAATAACAGTGGTCGGGTCAGGCTGCGTGCTGCCCTATGAGACTCAGTATTGCATTAAGCAGGGATTCTCTGTCTGGGCCTTTCTCTGAGCGGCTCCATTTGAAATGCAGCCTCTGACTCCATTCTAACTACAGATGCAGAAGCCGGATGATTCCGCACCATGTTCTGTACAACCACCCGTGAGACAGAGAATGACAAATAACTTATTCTTAAAAGTAGAAGAGGCACAAGCCTATAAATGTGCCCTGGTGGATTAGGACCACGTGTGCACATGGGCATGTTACAGTCATCCCAGGAAAACCATGCTTGAGAGCTTACTGGACACAGAACTGTGAACTGCCATGTAAAAGTTCAGTCACTTTTGTGGACATGATGAAGAAGGAGACACTGAGGTGTCAGACACGTGAGTGAAGAAGTTGTCTTTATATCCAGCCAAATCTTTCGATAACGGCCCGATTAGCCTGTTTCCCATTGCTCTAATGGAGTATCCAAGGCTGAATACTTTATAAAGTAAGGAGGTTTATTCATCTCACGGTTTTAAGAGCCGAACGTGCAGAAAAGCAGGATGACAGTGTTTCTGGCTGCCACAGAGCTGTCAGCACATGTGTGAAAGAAAGAGTTCACATGGGAAGACAGGAAGTCAGAGAACACAGAAGACCCATCTTGGTCTTCTGTACAACCTGCTGTCACAAAACCAACTCCAAGGTCCGTGAGAACTACTTAATTCATTCCAAGCACAATAGCCATCACACCCCACTAAGCTCCATGTCTTGAAGGTCCTCTATATCGCCACAGTAGGTACCAGCTTTTCAACACATGAACACTATAGTAGACAAACAACCCGCAAACCACAGCATCCCACTTCTGACTGTTACTAACCGTACCTGAGGAGAGGACTGGATGCTGTGGGGCCTGGTGCCGCTGGGAGACCTTGAGATATACTGACTGACACATTGTTCAAATCATTTAGTTCTGGAGTTGTTTTGTTTCAGCAGTAAATAGCCAGAGCAATATTTACTTAACTGCCATTAGTTTCCACTGACTAGAACTCTATGCTTTCATTTCATATTAATTTGTTTTATGTGCAAATCTTGCCTTTTCCCTATGAGGTTTCTGATATAGACATTTTTGGTGCTCTTAAGAAAAGAAAAATGTCAGCCTCAAGGGCAGAAATCACAAGATCAGTAGTTGAATCTGAAAAATAATCCAACATTGCTTCACGGTAAAAGTCCTGAAGAAACTTGGAATAGAAATAACTATCTCAACATAATAAAGGCAATCTATTACAAACTTAAAGCCAATACTATGCTAAATGGGGAAAACCGCAAAGTATTTGCATTAAAATCGGGGAAAAGGCTGGAATGTCCACTTTCTCCACTACTATTGAATATAAAGCTAGCTCTCTTTTGTAATGGATTATCGGTGCATTTTATTGAATCAGCACAGTACAAAAATAAATAACAATAAGGGACGGGGAATTAAATTACAACCAAACTGAGCTCCATGAATTTGTCAGATTATAAACCACACATACATACAGAATGAGGCAAATATAAATTAATAGTAACAATATCTGCAGTTTGGTCAAAGAATAACTACAGAAGAAATTTCACTTAAAAACCAACATACATCACATGTGTATAATTGCAGTTTCGGATACACAGCTATGAATAATTCTGGAGAGGGAGAAAATGGCACATTTTTCTTTTCATTGCAAGTTTAACAACTGCTGGAACAAAACTAAATTCTAATAACTATATAGAAAGAATATATCAACCCCTCAGGTCTATAAGAAAAAGGAAAACCCAATTCCGAAAGCGTTCTTCCGCGGCGTGCGCTCTGCATGGTGTAATCTCACAACCATCTGTTCTAAGGTTATTTTTCTTACGATACAAAATGCTCCTGGTTTGCAGCATGATATTACTGTAAAAGCAACAATTAAAGAATAAAAGGTTTTGTTTTTTTTAAACTGTTCCCCTTTTCTATTTTTCTATTTTTGTCATCATTCTAAAGGTGATCTCACTGTAGCATGGCAAATGTGTCCATTGGTTGCACACTCGAGAATATCAGTGTTCCTTTATCCGGTACTGATGACCAGCGCAGGGGAGAGAGGATACACGGCTTCACGACAGAATGAGTCATTTCTTCAGAGCTAGAATTCTTCACTAGCTCAGCCAAATAAGAGAAGCTAGCTAGAGAGACCAAACAGGAAAATAGGTCAAGGGGTCTCATTTGCAGAAGACATCATTCTGTGGACCCTAGACCCTAGAGAATCCATCCTAAAGCTGTTAGAAGTGATGGGCTCTTTCAGCAAAGGGACAGGATAAAAAATTTACATGCCAAAATCAGCAGCTTTCCACATATAACAAGCATGCTGAGGAGGTAATTAGGGAAACAATCCCATTTGTAACTGCTTTAAAAGAATCACCAGGGAATAAATCCAACCAAGGAAAGGAAATGTTTTTGCAATGAAAACTTTGCAACACTCAAGAAAGAAGTTGAAAAAAACACTAGAAGACGGAAAGACTATCCTGCTCATGGCTTGGAAGATTCTATGTCATGCAAACAGCTGTCCTACCAAGAGCAATCCACAGGTTCAATGCAATCCTCATCAACACCCCAGTGACATGCTTCAAAGAAACAGACAGATCGATCTTAAAATTCATTTTTAAGCACAAAAGACTTCAGAGAGCTGAGGTAATCCTGAGAGAAAAAATAATGAAATAGTAAAAGTATAGCTTAAAATCAGATATGATGATACTTTTAAGATTGGTATGTCTTTTTCTTTGGCAGAAAAGCAAGTCTGTGGCTCAGTGGAGCAGAACTGGAGATCCAGATGTGAAGCCTGGAGCTACAGTCACATGATCCTTGACAAAATGTCAAATATACACGAGTGATCTTTTTTGGTTCACAAGCATGATGATTGGGTCTTCATGCTGTTGCATGCATGTACTGACCTCAAACCTTGTTATGCATCCACGTATCACCCATCAGAAGTGAAAATAATACACGTGAGCAAAAAATGTCAGTCTCTAACAAATGGCGCTGGGAAAACTGGATATCCGTGTGGATAAATGAAACTAGATCCTTATCTCTTATCCTGTTCAAAACCCAACTTTAGAAGACCATGGACCTTAGCCTAAGACCGGAAACTCTGAAACTATTGGAGTAAAAAGCAGAGAAAATACTTCAAGATAAAGGCATCAGCCATTTCTGAATATGACTCTAGTTGCTCAGAAACTAAGACTAAAGATTGGCAAATGGGACACTGTAAAATTAGAAGGCTTCTGTACAGCAAAAGAAAGAGTGAATCAGGTAGAGAGACGGCCTAAGGGACGGAAGAAAATGCTTGCCACTTGTCCATCAAAAAGAAGTATTAGTATCTAGAATACACAAAGAACTCAAAAAACTAAATAACAAGAAAACAAGCCAATCAAACAGGAACCTAGTAAAGTGAACAGAGCTCACCACCTACAGATTCCCGTCGCGAGATTCTCAGTCTGTTACTGCTGTGACTTCCGTCGGTGAGAGACTGCCGCCTGGGACTTGTGAGATGAAATGAACCCTTTCATCCTCGGGTTGGTTTTGGTTATGGTGTTTGTCACAGAAATGCAGAAAAAACTGGAACAGATGCTACAAGGGTAAAGGTAGGCAAATAGATTTTGTAAGGGCAAAGGCAATTTCACAAACCCAAATTATACTACAGTCATTTAGCACCCCATTTTCTATTATGGTTTTAAGAATGGACATGTATACATATTAGCACCACTAAATGGAGACCTCGCTAAGTGGATACACACACACACACACACAGAGACACATACACACACACACACACACACACACACACATTCATGTGCAACAATCATTAAAGAAGATGTCAGAAAGCTGAGAGGAAATGGGGATTTGGAAGGTAAGAGGGTGTGGCAGAAATTATGTGAATACAATACTCACATAGGAAATTCTAGAAAGACCCCCCAAAATTTAAAGTGTAAAGAAAGAACGCAGAGGGTGCTACACATCATGAAATTAGAAGCCTCCCAGATTCTGTGTGTGGGCGTCGCCGCTGCCTTATTTGAAGAGCACTCCTATAAATAAGCCAGGCTGCCAGTCAGTCCACGTGCAGACAGAGCATTGTCTCAGATAGGAGTTGTCTGAGTTTGGTACAAGATGGTGCGTCATATGTCAGAGCTTATGCCTGCCGGTGAAGCCAAATGCGGAGAACATATGCTCGGGAGAAAAATATTTGCAAGTCTTGGTGCTTATCAAAAATTAATGAGAACAACTGTGTATGTTTAGACAATTTGGGGTTTATAAACAGATCAGGAGGGTTAATTGTAGTAACTGGTTTTTATAAACAGTCATATGGTTTTGTCAAGCTGTAATGTTCTTTCTACACTTGGACTCTCAGATTATTACACACACCCAAGCTTCCTTCCACAGATGTGTATGAACACACACACACACACACACACACACACACACACACACACTTCTAGTTATTTCTCTATTGTTATGATCAAACACTCTGACTATAACCAGCATGGGGAGGAAAGGGTTTGTTTGACTTACCTTCATGGAGGGAAACCAGGGCAGGAGCTCAAGGAGGAACCTGGAGGCAGGAACTGAAGCACAGACCACGGAGGAACGCTGCTTACTGGCTTTCTCCCTTGGCCTACTTTCTTGCACAACCCAGGACCACCTACTTGGTTGGTGGCACAACCCATAGTGGGATGGGCCCTCCCACATTAAATAGCAATTAAGAAAATGCCTCACAGACATGGCCATAGATTAGTCCTATAGCCAAAATTCCCCAAGTGAGGTTCCCTCTTCTCAGAAGTGTCAAGCTGACCGCTGAAGCTCTCTAGCACACACACAGGCACATACGGAGAGGCACCTGTATCTGTTTGTTGCATAGGTATCAAAAGCCGGATGAATAGATCCTGTAGTTCAAAGTCCTTTTTCCTCTGAAGTTTAGAAAATTTTTCATTAAAAGTTCACTTGTAGAGCTGGGAAGACAGCTCAAGGTAAGTGCTTCTGTACAAGCGAGGACACGGGTCTGGGTCTTCAAAAGCTGCAGGAAAGCCAGGAGCAGCAGCACGTACCTGTTACCCCAGCACTGGGGAGCAGCACGGGAGGACAGCTCCTGCAGGTCCTTTGGCTAGCCATTACAATAAGCACGCTTCAGTGAGAGATCCTGTGTCAAAAAAATGAGTCTGAAAAGCAGTTGTGAAAAGACAGCCTACATCAATCTCCGGTTCCTACATTCGACCACATAGGCAAGTGCTCCCCGCCAAGCACATGTGCACACAAGCATATTCCATACAAAGAGAGAAAGACATTCTAGCAGAAAGACAGTCTGTTCTCCGGAAATCCATTTCCATAGGGAGTGGGATCTGTGTGTGTCAAACTGAAAACAAGCTACGAAAATGCTGCATGAAGATATCTGCATGTACCTTCCTTGTTCTTAAGCCCCTTCACTTCTGTGCTCTGGTGTAACTTGAATATGGTCTGATGACAGATATTTTCAATCTCATTTCACAGTTGGGTTTGACAAAGTCGGGTCTTGAGCCCTGAGCTGCTCCTCCACCTCCATCTAGTTTGCACTGTAGCTCCTTAGTCTCAGGAGAGAGTCACATCATAGCAGAAGGCAGCTGGCGTTTGAATTGTTTGCTGTTGAATTGCTGGGGAGATCCAGGAGAGCTGTGTGAGGTGCCATTGTTAACGAGGCCTACAATTTTTGAAGTGTCCAGAAATGTTTGGGGAAAGGATGTTTGGCTGCACCATTATGATTTGCCTCTGGTCCTTGGCAACTCGGTGGCATAGTTGACCTCTTTTATCTATCCTTTTCCAGAGGTGATGTTATTTCCTCTTTCTAGACAAACTCCTCAGAACTTGAGAGCCAAACATAAATCCATGCTGTATGCACAGTTCATAATCAGTATGGCTTTGTCTTACAATCATCTATTCTTTATCTATTATTATCCTGGTTCAATAATATCAAATATTATCAAATGATATCTATTAATATTAATATTATCAAATAATATCTATTAATATCAAATAATATCTATTATTATCCTGGTTCAATAATATCAAATATTATCAAATGATATCTATTAATATTAATATTATCAAATAATATCTGTTAATATCAAATAATATCTATTATTATCCTGGTTCAATAATATCAAATATTATCAAATAATATCTATTAATATCAAATAATATCTATTATTATCCTGGTTCAATAATATCAAATATTTCCCTGTTGTGCCCATCACACTGATGGTAATAATCAGTTTTTATCATACTGTGACAAAACGCAACTCAACAGAGGGAAGATACATTTTCTCTCACTTTCTGAGTTTCAGTTCATCATGGTAGGAAAGACAGGGTGGAGCTGAGCTGCTCTGTCACACAGTCAGAAAAGAGAGCATTAGTCATTCTTACACAGAGAGAGAGAGAGAGAGAGAGAGAGAGAGAGAGAGAGAGAGAATATAACCGCACCACTAATTTTTTCCTTTACTACTTTTCTGTCTCAGCACCCACCTCACAGGATGCTGCTGGCCACAGCAGGTGTGCGGTTCACCTTTAGTTAATTCCCTCTGGTAAAATCCTCAGACACACTCAAAGATGTGCTTTACTAATCTAAACACTTTTAGTCTGATCTAATTCACAAGGATAACCGCAATATTGCCTTAACTCAGCTCGCTCTGAGACCTCCTACTGTCCACTAGCTGCCCTGGGCCTTTAGTCTCTTCTTTCTTAAGTCTACCCATGACAGTTACTTTCCTAATCCAAATCTGATCCTGTCAATGACCAAAGCTCAGATGTCCTCAAGTGTTTTCTGTGCAAAGAAAATAGTTTTATTCTAATTACAGGATCAGGAGGAAGTAGCATTTATTTGCATGCACCTATACTTGTAATGCAAGAGTGTTTAAAGTGGTTTTATCTTAATGTTTTAAGTCATAACTTGTTAGATGAGGTACCAAGGGGGCTGTGACACAGGAGGAACATTGTAGGCAGTTTCAGTCACAGTATGGAACAGCGCTGTCCCAGCCACGGGGTCATTTCAAACTTGCTGGTAACAGTGGATGCCACGGAACGAATGATGTTGTCCTAGCTTCCAGCAGGGCGGTAATAGGAAGTGGGCTTTCGATCTGAAACCTTATAAAAGGAGGCCCCAGAAAGTTTCCTCGCCATTCTACCTTATGAGCACAGCAGACAGATGACCATCTATGGATCAGGAAGCAGGTTCTCATCAGACACTGGCTCTATTGAACTTCCCAGTCTGGACCGCTCTGAGGGTGTACTACTGTTCTTTACGGGCTCCAGTTTATGGTATTTTGTTGTAGCAGATTATACTAAGATACCAAGATATCTAAGATACTGCACTAAATAAAAGCCTAAATGGATATTCATTAATTAAGATATTTTATTGAATTATAGCTACAGATGCATAGTGAGCTATCAATTTGTAACATATTGACCTGCTATAATATTTTGTCTGCTCTATATGCATGCTATGCATTGTGTATTAGGGAGTAGACCTAGCATATCTGCATTTGATCATATAAGCAATATAAAGTTTATTGAAATGTTTGCACTGTCAACACTATGTCTTTGGAATTCAGTCAGTTTATTACTCTCCTCCTCAGTTCAGATTAACCATAATTTGAAATACAAGAGCCCACTGGCTGCTATGTTTGACAGCATGAAGTCACAGCACTGTATCATCTCTTGTTTCCTATCATGCTGGACAGCTTCAGTTGTCAACATGACGCATCTGGGCAGATGGAGCCTCAACTGGGGAATTCCTCTATGGATTGGCCTGTGGACATGTCCGAGAGGCATTTCCTTTTCTTTCTTGAAAGAGTTAATACTTATTTATTTATGTATTTTGTGTGTTTTGCCTGCATGTATGCAAGTGCATCCATGTAATGCAATTCCCTTTGAGGCCAGAAGAGGGCAAACACCTGGAACTGGAGTTAAGGATGGTTATTAGTCACCATGTGGGTGCTGGGAACCAAACCAGGTCCTCTATAAAAGCAGCCAGTGTTTTTAACTGCTGAGCCATCTCTCCAGTCCTGTGAGCATTTTCTTAATTATTGAGTGATGTGGAAGGGTTCATCTCAATGTGGATGATTGTACCCCTGGGCACAGGCCAGAGAAGCAGGACAGTAAGCAGCCTTTCTCCTGGTCTGTGCCTTAGCTCCTGCCTCCAGGTTCCTGTCCTGAGTTCCTACCCTGACTTCCCTGGATGCTAGACTCGGGCTTGGGAGTGTAAGATGAAACCAGACACTTTTGTTCTCAAGTTGGTTTTGGTCAATATTTTATCACAGCAAATGGGAAGTGAGCTAGAACACCTATAAATGATCAAGTTTCTAGGAAGCAACTATCTTCATGGACTTAATTTCAGCTCACCCCCCAACCCCCATCACTATAACTTTTGCCACACTTTGCATCGAATGAGTCTTGCTAAAATTCCGGGAACGTCCTCATCACCACCCAGTGCCAGTCTCTTCAGCAGGAGGGCTGAGCACAGGAACACAAGAACCGTCCTAGTTTTTAAAAACGAAAGGAGTTGAAATAAAGGAACATGTTTCTAAAAATTGAAGAATTGAAATAATATCAAAATCAGTGGAGTGCTGACCTCAAGGAAGGAATAACGTAACCCAAGTGACTGTGTAAAATAACCCAGAAGAAAGTCCTGCCAAGCTCTGCATTGCACATTTCAGAGTCTGGAACATGAGAAACACTGAGGGAGCGAGGAAAACAGACAAGTGAGAACAGGAAGTCACTCCAGGAACTCCCTGCCCATCACTCCAGGAACTCCCTGGCCTGAAGACAGGAAACAACAGAGGAAATTGCATCACTGTTCAGTTGTGCACCTGTACCTGACACTGTGTCAAGAAGCTGTCACTGCTGAAATGCTTCTTAAGGATCCATGAAGGTATAAGAACTGTTAAACTATTAAATAACGGTATTCTTCAAAGTCCCTTTGTAGGCCTACTTTCCTAAGCCGCTGATTCCAAGCATGCCCCCTGGGTCCCCTTGTCTTCGATTTTTTCATTCATTCTTAAATTCTTCTATCTTCCTTGAACTTTGAATTCAAACCTATCCACTCACTGGAGACATTCATTTGTCTCTACCACATACATATAAAATTCAGGATTCCCAAAACAGAAATCATCTTCCTCCTCCTCACGAGCTCTTCCTCCTCCATCACAGTTGGCCACAGCCAGTGAATAACATGTGAATTCAGACAGAAGCCGGGTCATGGCTCATTTTTCATCCCATGTTCAGTCGACAAGTCCTGTGTCCTGTCTCCTTTCTACTTACAAACGACTTCTCAAAGTTACATTTCCAGAATCCAATAATGATTTCTTAGTTGGAGTCATTCTCTCCCTTGAAGCAACAATTAGCCTACGACATTAGCCCCTAATTGGCCTCACTGTGTTCAGTGCCCTGTCCTTGCTTCCTTGTGAGTGATGACCTAAACATCCAGATCCAAACACATCACTCTCTACCTACAACCCCTACCAAGCCCTACAAGACGTCTCTCCGGTTTTATTACCAACCACATTTCATAGCATTTCCTTCCTTCTGTGGAGGTCCTCACTCTGTCAAGTGACCTTCCAGCTTCGCCCTTTCTGGGTACTGGTGCATCCTGCCCCTGGCTTTTGCATGGAATATAATGTCCTCTCCTTTGCCTCATTCTGCAGCCACATTTTACCAAATCATTCCTAGACTCACTTCATAGCTCAGAATATGTTTTATTTCCTCCAAGAAGACACCCTTGATGCCTGATCCTTACATCCCAATCCATCACAGAAGCAAGCAAGCTCCATCTGCAGTCTCTTCTCTTGCAGCTCCACTCTCTCACGGAGAGAGAAATTGTTCATTTTCTCCAGCAGCATATTCAACACGTAATAGTTGCTTAACAGATAATTTAAGGATGTGGATGGGTAAACGTTTGAACGGGAACGTGACTAGATGGCGGGAGATCTCCCCAGCATGTCTGAATGTTACGGCCCTTTTCACTTTGATGTATCGATTCCTAACAGATTTTACTCATTGTGTTTTGGATCCATCCTGAATGTGCCCCATGAACTGTAAAAGGCATATTCAAGTTGTTCTCTCAGTATTCGTTTTCTCAATAACCAAAAAGAAAATAAACTGGTATGAATGGTCTTCTGCTGCAGGAAGATGTGTGGACTCCTCTACAGCTATGCCATCCTATGTGCTATTCTTGATTGTGAATGGCTGTGAGGAGCTTGTATTCAAGTGTGCAGAACTCACAGTGCCCAGCACCTACCTGTGCCCAAATTTTTTGGTGAAAGAAATAGCAAAGGAATGCATAATTAACACAATTTTGTTTTCCCGGAAATCAAACTTGGATGCAAATTTTGCTCAAGAATCACTTTCTGAAGGGAGAGAAGACTGACACGGGGTCATTGGCTTCAGGAGGCTGTATACCTGCTGCTTGACGCACACGAGCCCAGGGCTTGTGCAACTGTCCTGAAAAAATCCAGTGAGTCCCTGCAAATGGGCCGGAGCTCAGCACACGATGTCGACCTCACAGCATGGACGCTTAAACCACACAGGTGAAGTGTATTAGTCAGGGGTCTCCAAAGAAATGGAACAAGTAGGATGAATATATATATGTATAGGGATTTATCAGCTTAGCTCACAGGACAGATTCTGAGTACTCCAACAACGGCTGCACCACACTGGAGAGGCTGAGAATCCGTAGTCGCTCAGTCCACAAGGCTGGATGATCTCAGTAGTCCCAATCTGGCGCTGAAGGTCTGAAGAGTTCCAAAGGATCAGCTAGTCTTCAGTCTACAGCCCCAAGACGAACTCACCAGCGAGAGAGAAGACAAGCAGCAAGAAGTCAGGTGTTCTCCTCTGCCTTGGTCTTTTATACCGGCTGCCATCAGAAGGTAACACCCACATTTAGGGTCGGAGAGGCTGAGAATCTGTAGTCGCTCAGTCCACAAGGCTGGATGTCTCATAGTCCTAATCTGGCGCTGAAGGTCTGACAAATTCCTATAGATTAGCTAGTCTTCAGTCTACAGCAGCAAGATGAACTCACCAGCGAGAGAGAAGGCAAGCAGCAAGAAGCCTGGCGTTCTCCTCTGCCATGGCCTTTTATACAGGTTGCCATCAGAAGGTAACACCCACATTTAGAGTGTGTCTTCCAGCTTCAGATGATCCAATCAAGAAGATCTCTTTCATTTCAGTTAATCTCAGATCCAATCAAGTTGACACCCAGGATTAGCCATCACAAGTCCACCCATTGTCAACTTGACATACAATAGCATCTCTCTATGTCATGCTTAATTTTCAAATGAAAACAATGTTTAGGTCATGATTTCACCTAACATGATATAACTATCCCATCATACAATGAGTAGGTGATAATGTCCTCGAGGAAAGCTTAGTCCTTTAGTGTCTCATAACCCAATATAATCATATAGATTCACAACACTTAACCACTTAACACTTAATTACACATTCAAAAAAGAATAACACAAATATGTGCTTAACATGTGTATACATGCACAAGCCTATTCTTATCCAAATAGGACAAAAATACTCATGTCAATTAAAATCCATATTTCTGCAACTGGTCACGTGGCCTAAATTGGTATTTGTAACTACCTTCCTCTACTACCCATTCTGTATTTCCTCCACCATCAGCAAGCACCTCAGCAGGCCTTGGCTCTTTCCTTGGAGGAGTGACCCATACTTTCATCCCTGAAGGGTCTGGGCCATTTGTTGTCCCGTCTGGATTGGGTTGTTGCAGTTTCCCATTGACCTTAATCAAAGGACTGGTAACACCAAAAGTTTCCCTAAGGCTGCCTTCTAGATATAATCTTCATTACCTCCATTGTGGAGAACAAGTCCAACTTCCCCTTGGTAGCCTGCATCAATCACCCCTCCTAATACTGTTATTCCTTTCTTAGCCTGCTGACTTAAGGGCATCAGAAGCCCAAAGTGTCCAGGGGGAAGTCTTAGCTTCCAGTTCAATGGAATGTTTGCTGTCTCTCCTGGCAGAAGCACTCCCTCCTCTGGAACCAAAACATCAAAGCCACTAGAGTGCAAAGGGTACAGGAAGAAAAAATTTTCCTAGTGGGTCACCAGGGGTGATAGTGAGTGGAATCATTCCCACTTCCACCCCTTGATTCCTGGACCCATGAATCCTGGCTATAGCAGAAACTGTACCATATATTGGATGCTGATTCATAGCATACACTGCCTTCTGGAGAACCCTGCCCCAGCCCTCCAGGTTATTGCCACCTAATTGGCGCTGTAACTGTGTCTTTAGGAGACCATTTCATCATTCTTCAAGCCAGCTGCTTCAGGATGGTGGGGAACATGGTGAGACCAGTGGATTCCATGACCATCGGCCCACTGTTGCACTTCTTTGGCTGTGAAGTGAGTTACCTGGTCAGAAGCGATGCTGTGCAGAATACCATGATGGTGGATAAGGCATTCTGTAAGTCCCTGGATGGTAGTTTTGGCAGAAGCATTACGTGCAGGAAAGGCAAATCCATAACCAGAATAAGTGTCTATTCCAGTAAGGACAAAACGCTGTCCCCTCCAAGATGGAAGTGGTCCAATGTAGTCAACCTGCCACCAGGTTGCAGGCTGGTCACCACAGGGAATCATGTCATATCTGGGGCTCAGTGTTGGTCTCTGCTGTGGCAGATCCAGCACTCAGCAACAGCTGTAGCCAGGTCAGCTTTCGTGAGTGGGAGTCCATGCTGTGGAGCCCATGCATAACCTCCATCTCTGCCACCATGGCCACTTTGTTCATGGGCCCACTGAGCAATGACAGGGATAGCTGAAGAAAGAGACTGACAGTCCACAGCGCGGGTCATCCGATCTACTTGATTACTGAACTCATCTTCTGCTGAAGCCACCTTTTGATAAGCATTTACATGAGAT
>NW_008338533.1:6132873-6134218 GCF_000622305.1 Nannospalax galili | reverse complement strand
TTGATATATGGGTTGTAGTAACACACCCAGATGAGGAATGTGCTGCCTCCAAAATCCAAACAGGTCCACTAAGCATTATGCTTCTTTCTTGGGGAAGGAGGGGCCAAGAGCAACAACTTATTCTTCACCTTAGAAGGAATGTCTCTGCGTGCTCCACACCACTGAACTCCTAGAAATTTCACTGAGGTAGAAGGCCTTTGAATTTTGGTTGGATTTATTTCCCATCCTCTCATGCGCATATGCTTTACAGCAAGTCCAGACTGTCTGCTACCTCCTGCTCACTGGATCCAATCAGCATAACATCATCAATATAGTGGACCAGTGTGATATTTTGTGGAAGAGTAAGGCGATCAAGAGCCTTTGAACCAAGTTATGGCACAATGCTGGAGAGTTAATATACCCTTGAGGCAGGACAGTAAAGGTATACTGTTGGCCTTGCCAGCTGAAAGCAAATTGCTTCTGGTGGTCCTTATGAACTGGTATTGAGAAGAAAGCATTTGCCAAATCAATAGCTGCATACCAGGTACCAGGAGATGTATTAATCTGCTTGAGTAAGAAAACCACATCTGGCACAGCAGCTGCAATTGGAGTCACTACTTGATTAAGTTTTTGATAGTCAACTGTCATTCTCTATGACCCATCTGTTTTCTGTACAGGCCAAATAGGAGAGTTAAAGGGAGATGTGGTGGGAATCACAACCCCTGCATCTTTCAAATCCTTGATGGTAGCACTAATTCTGCAATCCCTCCAGGGATGCAATACTGTTTTTAGTTCACTATTTTCCCTTGCAGAGGAAATTCCAGTGGTTTCCATTTGGCCTTTCCAACCATAATAGGCCTCACTCCACAGGTCAGGGAACCAATGTGGGGATTCTGCCAATTCCTAAGTATATCTATCCCAATTATACATTCTGGTACTGGGGAAATAACCACAGGATGAGTTCAGGGACCCACTGGACCTACTGTCAGTCGGACTTCAGCGAAAACTCCATTTATCACCTGACCTCCATATGCCCCTACTTTAACTGGAGGGATACAATGCTTTTTAGGATCTCCCAGAATCAGTGTCAACTCAGAACCAATATCCAGTAGGTCACAGAAAGTCTGATTATTTCCTTTCCCCCAATGTACAGTTACTCTAGTAAAAGTCCGCAGGTTCCTCTGGGGAAGGATGGTTCAGAGGCGAACAGCATAACTCTTTGGTCCTGTGACAAGGTCCTTCCTCAAGGGCACCCGGCCTTCCTTTCATTCAAGGGGTTCTGGGTCTGTAAACTGTCTCGTCTGGAAATTGGTTGACTGAGTGAGATTCTCTATTGCTATGATCCAATACTGACTTCCTGTCATTT
>NW_008338533.1:6113315-6132423 GCF_000622305.1 Nannospalax galili | reverse complement strand
GAGCCTTACAATCTCTTCATCAATACTAAGCCAAGGGATATCAGGTATCTCTAGCTCTCTGTCATTAGGCCATCTTTTGATAAATACCTCAACCAACCAATCAAATGAACTTTTAACACCTTTTTTAACTGCATGAGCTTCCATATTAAACTTAGAATCTCCATTCAGGGGGCCCATGTCAATAAACTCAGCCTGATCCAATTTTATGTTCCTTCCACCATTATCCCATACCCTTAAAATCCATTCCCAGACATATTCATTAGATTTCTGTTTGAAAGAATTAGCAAATTCACTAAGTTCTTTAGTGGTGTAGCGTACCTCCTCATGGACCACACTTTCTATCTCTCCTCTAGGGGCCTGCTTAGCTTTGAGTCTGGTTACAGGTCTAGAGGCAACAATAACTGAGCCCTGAGGGACATCAGCTTCCTCTTGCTGAATTGGATTAGCTTCCTCAATGGGATTAGTTTCCTCAGGCAAGGGTGGGGAGGGTGGGTCTGCTGAGGGTGGGGAGATCAGTTCATCAGATGAATCAAATTCCTCAGCATCTGATGATTCTAAATCCTCAGCCTCCTCAGGGTTCTCCCACTCATCTCCATCCCACATATCAGGATTCCACTCTATAGTGGTGCCAGGATACCCTAAGATAAGAGCACAGTCAGGTTTGTTAAGGAATTATTATTAAATTTTTACATATAGACTAGGAAACTCTGGTTAAATAACTTGAAGGAGACCTGAGACCTGAGACAGGAGCCCTTACTTGCCTTTCCAAATCTACTCTCTACTTGACCTCACTCACTCTGGACTAGCTGAAGCCAAGTTGTATGAACTCTATAACTGATATTCTCAACAAATCCTCATCTTCACAGAACCACAAGAACCCCAAGAATTTGGGCAGACTTGAAAAGAGGAGGCTTGATTAGTCAGAAAACAACCCTGTGCAGTTTAACATCAGTGCTGTGGCTCGAAAACATAGCTCAGTGGTAGAGTGTGGACAAGGTCCTGAATTTGCTCTCTGAACCAATAAAAGAAAACAAATGCTGAGTGTATTAGCCAGGGTTCTCCAAAGAAAACAGAACCGGTAGAATGAATATACATATATGTATAGAGATTTATCAGCTTAGCTCACAGGATAGAGTCCGCGTAGTCCAACAATGGCTGCACCACACTGGAGAGGCTGCAAATCCGTAGTCACTCAGTCCACAAGGCTGGATGTCTCAGTAGTCCCAATCTGGAGCTGAAGGTCTGACAAATTCCAAAAGTCTTCAGTCTACAGCAGCAAGACGAACTCACCAGCGAAACAGAAGGCAAGCAGGAAGAAGCCAGGGGTTCTCCTCTACCATGACCTTTTATAGGGGCTGACATCAGAAGGTAACACCCACATTTAGAGTGTGTCTTCCAGCTTCAGATGATCCAATCAAGATCTCTCTCATTTCAGTTAATCCCAGATCCAGTCAAGTTGACACCCAGGATTAGCCATCACTTGAAGTAAGGAGGAGCAAAGGCTCTGTGAGGGAATTTGGCTTCTGGTATTTACTATGTCTTAAATGTGGAGGTCTGATCAGATACCATTAGAGTTGTGATCAGATACCATTAGAAAGTCCTTAAAATTTCTCTCTTCCCATAAGTTATAAAGTGTGAAGTTGCTAAGGTGCACTGAAGCTTGTCTTAGTCAACCTACCCCCTCCCCCTCTCGACAACTTTATATTATGGGCAAACACCTCAGGGCCTTGAGGGGCCAGGGGATCTCCTTAAATCCACAGAGTTTTTGTGATGCTTCTGGGACTCAAACCTAAGTTTTCATGAACAAAACAAAAGGAATAGCCACTCCACAGGAGAATCCACTGTGCACTCCATGATGGTGAAGCGTTTGATTCATTTTTTCAACAAACGTAATTATTCATACAAAGACTGACTTTAACATGAAGTTCTGCCGAGATGCTCTGGCACACACCTGGTGGATGCTGAGTACGGCATCTCATTATGAAATGGAAGTGAGACTAAAAACGGTATGTGAAGCAAATGGTGAGAGGACTTTGTTCCCTTGTGCCTAGCACTCCAAATCACAGTGACCTGTTGTGATAATTCTATTCAGCCTTTTACCCTAAGTGGTACTAAACACACACACACACACACACACACACACACACACACACACACACACACACACACGCAAAAAAACAGGCAACTGCTTAAAAAATACAGGACAATGAGAAAGAGATAAGCTAAGATCATAAGTTTTGCAGGTGAAGGCCCTGCATGACAGCACCCAGTGGAAAGATTTCCTGCATCCTCACTCTTCTTGTTTCTGCCCAATTTTCCCTCTAAGACTTACTTTCTGCAGCTGACTCACACTGGGCTCCACCAGATGCTAAACGGTCAGCCAGGCAGTCACAAAGCTGCACTGAAGTCGGGACTGAATGTGTTTATTAGCACTCACATTACTGCCTCTAAAACCTTCACATGGACCACACGGTGCATTCCCCGCACACCCCGCCATCTGCACACTGCCTGGCAAAGCAAAACAGGCTGAGACCTCCGTGTGAGGCCCGTGCCTTTAGCCATTCAGTAGGAAATTTGCTGAGGGAAGTGGCCGGCTGGTGTCGCATGGCCAGAATATTTTGTTCCCCACCCTCCAAATTCACATATTAAAACTGAGTCCCCAAGCAGTATTGTGAATAAGATGTGTTTTATAAAATAGGCTCGAGAGAACTTATTGACCCCTCCCTTTATATTGGTCATACATGGAAGGCACCATTTATGAACCAGGCAATGACTCTCATCAGACACTGAATGGGCTAACAATGTGAACTTGGACTTCACAGACTTCAGAGCTATGAAAAATGAATAATTTAGTTCGTAAGCCATCCAGTGTACGGTATGCTGTTATGGTGCTGAAGATGGATAAAGACATCCTTGTGAGTCATCTTACTTCCAGGGAAGGAGTGTATGACACTGTGTGTTGTAGATAGGCATCCCAGACAGTCAGGCAACTCTGCTCTCTGGGGAAGGTGACTACATCCTACTGAAGTGGGTTGACAGGGCAGGTACTGAAGACAGCTGCCACCAAACTTCTTTATCCTTCCCGGCCTCCCCTGGTCTCCCTCAGGCTTCCCCAGCCCCCGCCCAGTCTCCCTCAGCCTGTTCCAGCCTCCCCCAGCCTCCCCCAGCCTCCCCCAGTCTCCCTAATCTTCTCTAGCCTTCCTCAGCACGCAGATACATGGAACTTTCATGTCTTCCAAACTGGATGTTTTTAATTCACCCTTTCTAACAATGATGGATTTGAAGAATATGCAAAGAACTCTTCCTTCACCCCAGACGCCTGGGCAGCCATCACAGGTAACAGCCATGCCATGAAAGTAGAACTCTTAAGCAATTCCCACTGAGGACAAGGAGGTGAGAGTCTCTGCGGTAAAGGAGCGTGCACACTGGTGTGAAATATACAAATGTCACACGTGCCTCATTTACTGATAAAAAGAATTCATTCCTATCTCACATGTCTTTTATTAGACAAAACCTGAGTGTGTAATTACAGAGGATGATAACCAGAATGGTATGTGTTATGCAAGTTGAAAGAGATACTGCTTATGAATAGAAAAATCGGCCAGTCAGTAATATTTGGCCACACTGCTTGGACAACTAGACAGACTTTCAAATATTCATAAAAGGTCTCTTAGGAGGTTTCTGAGTCTTCAAAACACACAGATACCTCTTTGTTAAAGCTGAGTAAACCAGTCAGGCCTAGAAGTCACCTGAGTGGTAAACCAAATAGAGTTCTTTGTATTCTGTGAGTCCTTGACATCCCTGAAGGAACATCTCAATTTCAGGGATGATCCTCTGGGGTTTCTGGAAGCTCAGAAAACAAATCTGACCGCACAGACCCAACAAACAGAGACATGTAAGAGAAGATGGTCCTTTTCCTCGTTCCCTAAATTTCCTTCAACCATATTGGTTGGAATGACTTTATTTGACTATGAGATTAGCACATTGAAATGATCAATTTAATGCTATTTACTTCAATAAATATTTACCCAGTCATCAGTTATGCTGCTCCACTGTTGGGTTAGTAGGCTTTCTATTTCCAAAAGACAATGTATGAAATAACTTAGGAGGAGGGAAGGTTCATACCGGCTTACAGGTCTGTAGGTCTCAGTCCACGGTAACTGGGTTCTTCTGACTTTGGTCCTGTGATAGGACAGCATGTGATGATCGAGGTCAAGGAGATAAGCAAAAAACAAAAGGCTTTTCCCAGTGGCTGGGATGCCAAAGGCAGAGAGAGAGGGACCAGGTGCTGCCATCCCTCTGAGGTCATGTCCCTAAGAAAACTGAAATCTCCAGCGAGTGTCCACTGTCATCATTTCCATCACTTGACAATGGCACCAGGCTGGAACCAGCTTGTAACTCATGGGTCTCTGGGAACACACCAGACCCCCATCTATACCAACCACAGACAGTAGTGTTTGGAATAGGAATCTCTAAAACGCATTTGAAATAATAGTTACAGAATAATACAAGATAGTTGTACGTGGCAAAGATGGGATATATATAAAGCCAGGAGGTTAGGAAATAACCAGTGTCAGAAACACTGGGAGTTGTTTGCCTAGAGAAGACAGCTGGGGGCCTGAACAATGGAGGCGTTTCAATTACTGAAGGACACAAGGAAGAGATTCAGAGAACTGGTTCGCACTGTCTAGTAGAATCGGGCCTCTGGATGTAGAGAATAGGAATTTACACAGATCCAGCTTAGGAACTTATGGAGATAAGAGTTTGAGGGGTAACACGGACCTGTGCATAGGAGAAGGGAATGGGTTCTTAAGAAAATGAGCACTAAAACTTTCTCGGGGCCCAGCTCCTCTAGGATTCATTTTAGCGGCCACCCTCCCTCTATCGTCTTGCTTCTGAGGGTCTCATGAGTCCTCATAGAGCCTTCCTGAGTATACATGTGGGGAAGGATTCGTACCTGGCCTTCCTGTGCTGACTCTGGTGTCCTTTCTCTGGGATTTTCTGCCTCCCCTTTCTTCATAGACATGTCTGTCTCCTGGAGGCTCCAGCAGGCTGTCGCAACACTGGGCGATGTCCTGCCACTCTACTACAAATTTACTCTTTCTATTCAAGCCCCCGTTCCTACTTGAAGTCACTTCGTGTATGAGGAGCAGGAGGCATCATATGTGGCTAGAGCCATCTGAAAGGCTCACAAATCACTGATCATTCTACGGGATGCTGTTTGAATGCTAACATGTTCCCCCCTTTGTTTGTGATGAACGTGTTAGATATCTTATCTAAGCATCATATGAGCACACATCCACTAGTAATCAGCAATGCCTAAGGTAAGTTCATCTTTTCTCTCAGCATACACTGACCAACCATAAGGCAGCTGAGTCAAGCCTTCAAAGACCATGACATTTTCTCTATAAAGAAGATTTCTGAACAATTGATAATAGTCTCCTGTCAGGATAGAACTATCTAGAAAGAAGACAGGGAATCAGTTGGCAGAATGGAAGCTGGGGTCACTGGAGCAGTAGAGAAGGAACCCCTAAATAACAGGATTCCTAGCTTTGTGGTTGACCTGGGGCTGAGTCTGTGCCCAGTGTCACAGAGAATTCTTCATTCTTTCTTACAGCTGGTTGGAGGCCCATCTTCAGCAGGTGTACACACACGGTGAACACTCTGCAGGACTCTATCTACCAAGTAGACCTGACAATGTTACATTTCTGGAAATTAAGAGGCTCTAAAACTGAATGTAGCTGGCAGGCAGTTATCAGAAAGTCTTCTGTGTGTGGTCAGGACAGTCTACCCTTTTCTGCAAAAATAGAAATTAGTCAAAGAAGAGAATGGGTAAAAGAAAAGGAAGAGGAGTTCTACCATTTTGGATTTTCATTGCCAAAGAGGGAATATCAAAATAATTTTAGCTGTCCCCTGAATAGTGAAATATTCCAAGCAGGGAGCTGCACAGCTTGGAGAGAATTACTTCTACGGTTGTCTGCCAATTTTTGCCCTCCCCACCCCTCCTCTGCGGAAATGTTCATGCCCTAGTCAGCAACTGTGTGAGGAAAGTGAGCATGGGACTGCCGCTCAGAGCAGGGCTGCTCATCCTCTGCTCTGGAAGACAGTCAAAAACTAACTAGGCTCTGTCTCTCCCTATCAAGTTTTGACAGTCTGGAAACATGGTGACAGGTCAGGCAAAAAGAAGCCTGCTGACAGAGGCTCTTGGGTAGGAGAGATCACTTTTGAGGCTGAAAGGATGTAAAATTGGCAGTTGGTATTATTTTCCCGATCACTTGTTTCCTGAATCTCCACCAGTGGTGTAAAAAATGGGCAAATGATTATATTCACTAGGAGAATTTCTTTCAGTGTGTTCATGACCTTCCTTGCCTCTTGACTCCATGAGAAAGAATTTCTTGGAGTATTAAGATTCACTTTTGAAAGTGTTTCTCATTTATTTCATGATAACCTGTAGAAGCCCTGTTGAAAGAGAAAATGGTCTTAGGAGAGACACTTGACTCTTCCCTCTGGTGATCAGCCTTTTTCATTTATAAAATTAATTGCTTAATTAATTAGTGCAGGAGTTCCATGTTGAAGCTGACTTCCAAGGAAAGGATGCGAAAAGTCTTTCACTCCACATCCACAGAACCCTACAGACTGTGTTCTTTTCTTGATGACTTAATGTCTGCCCTCGTTCCCTCAACGGGACTGGCAATCCGGTGCCCTGGTCTCCTCGAAAGGTGGCTAACTTGCCTCACAGTTGCACATATGTTCTGGCGTTTTTCTAAGATACACTGTGAGATGACCACAGGCCTATGGGGAGCAAATTGGACTTTACTCTACCCATTGCTTGGCAAACTATAAACCCATTTTCCCTTCCCAATTTTTGTTTCCTAGTTTCTTTGGGAATGCAGAGAAACTGAGGCACCCAGTAACACACAGACCATCCAAGGTTCTCGTCCACAGTTTTAAATGATGCTAGAATTTGGCTCAAGTGGTGCATTTTTTCAAGAGCCATGGAACTGAGAAATAAACCCTCTGTTTGTGTCTGCACAGCAGAGACAGTCTAAAACAGGAAAGAATGTTAGTTTGCATTTACTTTAAGTGTCTGTTGGAATGCATGTTTAACACTAGACAGAACAGAGAATATCTTAAAGTTAGAGAGGCCTAAATGTTCAGAGAGTCATACAGTATACTTCTCCTTGCTTTCTTTTGGGGCCTATTTCAGTGAGTTCCAAACTACTCTGCATTATAGGTTTGGACAAAGAAATCATGCACAGGGCATTTTGTAGGATCCTGCAGAATATTTCACAATAATTCTAACTATATTTAAGTAGAGCCCTGAGTATATTTTAGAAACAAATATTTTCATAAGATGCTCTTAACATTTTGAACTTTATGGCACCTGATTTCAAATGTCTTTACATTGAAGATAGATTGCTTTTCACAGACCACATGAAATATACCCTCAAAAGGTAAACTGGTTTATATTTTATTTGCTCAGCTTCTAAATAATTGAATTCATTCACAATGACTACTTGACCAAGAAGAAAAAGAAATAGTCAATATGCCTTTTTGTAAATATGGAGAGATGTGATGGTTTTAACACAGAAGACTATTTCCAGCACCTAAAGTTAATATGCAAGGTAATAGTGTAGAAATGCTCAAAGAAAAGAAAGATATGAGTCGAACTAATTTCTGAGTCTCAGCTTCTCCACTCCAACAGTATCAGAGTTTCCTGTGTGATGTTAAGATCACACCTCAGCCTAGCTGTATCATGCTATGCTTTTGCTAGTCCAATAGATGTCTGCATCAAAACAAAACATTAAGTTAGTCACCATTTACCATAGTGAGAGTCCAGGATAATTAGAGTCGCTGTGGTTGAAAAGCCCGATTACATTTATCCAAGTGCAAATATTGCATTTTGAGTAACTTCTCTTGCCTTAGCCTTTAACCTTCATCATGCTTTCTAACCCTCTCCAGCACCCCAAAATCAAGACTCAGCAATACAGGAAACCATAGTTACAGTTAATGATGGGTAATTGCTTGGGAGCTAGTCAGATATTAGCAAGCTTGGAGGTCATTGAGGATGGACTCTATTCATTGGCAGCAACTTGTAAAGCCAAGAACTGAAGCTGTAGGACTCCAGTGGTTACAATGCCAGTGACAGTCCTGGTACCCACCACCTCTATTGAAACTGGAAGGATGAAATAGATTCAAGTTCAGGCTTGAAAAAAATTGGTAAAGCCTGTCCATCTCAAAGAAATGTATTCCCAAGGGAAAGGGTTCAGGGGTTTCACAGGGACAATGGGCCGTAGATTCCTGCTGTTGGCAGAATTATTTATCCCCAAAAAGTTTCTCTGACTTCTATGAGCAGCAGATCTATAAGGCAGAATCTTACTCTGTTTTCCTTATAAAACAGCTTTAAGCTCCACCTCCTGAGTCCCTGTTACCACACCAATTTTGCAAGTGAAAGCAGTGATAAAGGACAAGGGGGGTATCAAAATCGCCCCTTTTTAAAATTTGAAATACCAAGTGAAAGAGAAAAAGAAATCACAAATGCCCCTCCTCAAAATTTAAAATACCATATAAGAAACAGCACAGGAGGAAGAGGATGAGGCAGGGATTCATGTGGCCAGCAGTGGAGGCTAGTAAGCATGGCTACACTTCACAGACTCATTTTATTCTTCTTTAAATTATTTTAAGTCCATTTGGTTGCATGATTACTAGCCCTGGATAAAGACATGAGATTTGAACTTTCCAGAAGTTCATAAGATTACCAACTAACACTTACACTATAAACACCATTGGCCCCTCCTGTATAAGTCATCCAAACTGGCCTATCACCTGGACAAGAATACTCCCTGCAGGAAAGCTGTCTGTTCTACAGACTTTAGAAAACACAGCCCTGAATGGTGGTCGCTGTGGCCATCGTCCACTCTCAGCCCTGGAGAGTAGTGTCTCAGTTTTCCTTGCAATAAACTCCCCGCCTTCTACACTCATTTCTATGTGCCTCATCTAAACTCTTTCAACATCAGAGATAACAAGGGAGACCAGAATGAGTTCCCAGAGCACAGGCAGTGTCTGCTGAGAAAGTGGTGCTCATGAAGTAGACGTAGGTGTTTTCTAGCTGAGCAAGGTTTGAAGGCCTAGTATAGACACCTCACAAAAACCGACAGAAAGCACAGATGACCAGGATTCTCCATTCTTTTGCAGAATGACCATGTCAGAATGTCCTTGCTATGTATAAGGCTGTGAATAGAGTAGAGAGCCAGATTGGAAAGCACAGCTAAGAAGATGGGCTTCTAAAAGAGGAAAGAAGGGAAAAAGACATAATAATCACCGAGAGGAATGCGAACAGCCCAGACAATGTGGATCAGTGTATCCGTGGCATCGCTGGGATTTTTTTTTCCTGGTTAGTCTCAATATAGCATAATTATTTCATTGGATATGTAATTTCTTCCTTTATAACATCCTTTATATTTCTCCTTTGAAAAAGTCCCATTGTTGCTACTCTGATTAAATATTTTATACGAAATATGATTTTTCTATTGTGTTAGGGTCCCATGAGAAACAAATGAGGTTAGGACATAAATAAGAGAAATCTTGCTGTGAATCAAGCCCAGGACTTACAATCCAATACACAGTCAGGAGAAACTCACCAAGAAAACCGACACGTAACAGCATAAGAGATACCATCCCAATGGATGAACAATGCTCAGCATAGAAATACAAGACAGATTTAAAAAAACAAGTCAATGGATTAAGGAGAACACCGCAGGGTCTGAAAGAAAACTAGACAGAAATCCTGGAAATAAAGAGCTTCACTCAGAAAAATCAGTTGACAAGCTCTGCAACATATTAGATCAAATGAAAGAAAAAATGATAGAGTTTGAAACAGGATTTTTGAATGATTAGTGTCAGAAAGGAAGGAGGTAAGAAAGAAAGAAAAACCAAGAAGTCTACAAAGACCAAATCATGAAAAGAAAATGTGGAGTATCCTTAAAAAACCAAACCCCGGGAAGAAAAACCACAGCTTGGAAGCACGGAGAATCTCTTCAATAAAATATTAGCAGAAAAGTTCCCAAATCTTGGGAAAAGACATGAACTTCCAGGTGCAGGAGGCTTTTATAATCCTAAACAAACAGGACCATAAAAGCACTTATCCACGATACATCATAGTTAAATTGTTTAAAATGCAGGTCAAAGATATTATGGTCTGTAACAGAGACAGGCCAAGTAACATTTAAAGGAAAATACGGTAGACAAACAGCAGATTTCTCAGAAGGAACTCGAAATGCCAGGAGGGCAGGGAATCATATATTTTGGTCCTGAAAGAAAACACTTCAGAGCCTCATCTCTGCTGGCTAGCTTCCACAGTGCTGGAAGGTGCTACGTATGCTATCAGAAGAGAAAATTAGTCATCAACTTACCAAGCTGGGACTCCTTTAAGCTATAATAACAAATGGTTTCCTGCCAGGCCTGGGCTCTCCAACCTGTCCTATCAGGCTTATAAGAAAATGGAGAAGCTTTGGATATTGATTATTGATTGACTGTTGTCTGCCATGATCCATAATGCCTTTACTGTCCATTTTCTCTTGACCAGGTTAGGCCAGAGAAAGACAAGAAGACACTCCACAGAAGTCCTCATGAGAGCTTTCCTCCTCTCAGAACTATGAACTTCCAATGTCCACAGCCATGTGGGTAAGTGTAACTTGTCATATGATGTCAGTAACTTTCTCCGTCTTCTTCTTTTCCAGTTGTTGCCCCTAATCACAAATTCACAGTTTTAGCTTTATTCATTGATGGCCGCTCATTATTTCCTCAAAGACAATAGCTATTATTTTCTGCCTCCATTTACACTTCCTGGTTTGGCTTTCTCGCCATGTGAATCCTTCTTGACTTCCAAGACTGAAGTCAGAATATTTGTAATATGAGAACAAGAACCTGTGCTTTATGAATGAACCCAGGAGCCCCGACACTATATCTTTCTACACTATTGGCCAAGGAATCCAGAGGTAGGCATATGTTCAAATGGGACAGTTAGATATTTTAAGCAAACATGTACCAGTATAACATGTACCAAATAACATTAAACAGACTTCTAGCAGAAGTATGCTTAATGATGATCCAATAGAATGTCCTTTCTGAGACTTCAGTATTACTGGGTACTAACAATATGGTAAGATACATGTGTCAGGGAAAAGGAGCATCGGTATGAAAAATTCAGTGCTGGAATGGCTACATGGAAAATGGTTTCTGAGCCAATAATATCAAAGCATTTAATATTTTGTCTGGGAAAATATAGCAATTATTTTAAACCTCAGTTACATTTCTGTACAAAGAAGCAATTTTAATCCCAGAATTCATAGACCACTGCTTTTAAATTTTGAACAAGGATTATGAAGAAATCCACATGTAGGTCTGGAGAGATGCTCAGTGCTTAAGAGAGCTTGCTGCTCTCCCAAAGGTATGGAGTTCGGTTCTAGGCCTTCACATCATGTGGCACACAGCCACCTGTAACTACAGTTCCAGGAGAGCTGATATCCTCTTCTATCCTCTGCTGGCACCAACACAAATGTGCATATACATTCACACAGATACACACATAAAAATAAATTTTTAATAAAAGAAATCTATATGCACGCAAACGCTACTTAGATGATACATGCAAAATTACACAGGGCTTCACCTTCACATGATGCATTTCTGTATTTTGTATTTCCTTTAGATCCCAGGTTTCATAACAAGAAAGGTAGGCTTCACTGTAGCATGTACTCTCATGGAAGAGGTTGGAAAACTCCCAGAATTATATTCGTTAGTTTCCTAGTTAGGATGAAAATCAAAAACACAACAACACAACCATGCTATCACCTTCTTCTGTTTACTATGACTGAGCAGTTTCAAAGTCAATCCTCCAGTTCCCATCACGGAAACAAACCCTTAATTAGGGCTTGCGCTGGTATATTCTGCTTGTCGGTCCATGATTCCCAACCTACAGTTCAGAAAGGAGACTAATCCACTAGGTCTTTTAATGAGTTTCCAGAAGTATCTAAGGTAGAGATAATTCTCTGAGGTTAAATAACTGGCATAGTGATTGACCTTCTTCTTCTCAAATTCAGGCGTAATTAATTCCTCAGCTTCTCATACCCTGGCTGTTCTGTGGAGATTCATATTTCCTGACCTTGCTCCAAACCTTATCTCTTTTGCGCTCATTAAGTAGAAATGCCATCCAGTCAGGGAATGCCATCCAGTCAGGGAATGCCATTACCCCATGTGAGGTTGATTAGTATACACTTATGTTGCAAATTTCCAGGAAAGAAAGCAGATCAGACTAAATTGAAGGTTAGGTACGAGAAGGAAAGTGTGTTATCGCCTGTAGTTGATCGTGCTGCACACTTTTCGTTAACTTTTGCGATGCATAATTTATTTGTTTGGACCACTCTACCAGCTTCTTACATTTATATTTTATCAAAAGCATAATTTCCAGATCTTTGTGTTTCTTTGTAAGTGGCTTGATTATGGTCTTCTGTTTTAAGAAGTAGAAATAAATTATAAACTGTACTGAAAATGAAAATTCATTTTTATGTAGTTTTCACAGGTACAGAACTCAATTAAGACAGCTGGATATTAAGTAGAAACTGTCAAATTTAAATGTCTTGAAAGAAAATTCCTTATGTTCATATGTTGGAATTATAGTTTTAAAGAGAAGAAAAGGAAAGGAACATAATATAGAACATTTATAAAGTAAACTTCCATCTCACTTGAGCGTTTTCGCACTTATGATGATCAACTTAAGCTTTTACATTGAGTTAGAATTTTCTGAAAGGACACAAAATCATAAGAAAACCATTCCACTCAAGTGTATTTTCACGTGATTTATATTTATAGTGAACAAGAACATTGTTTTCCTTATGGTTGTTTGATATATACTGTTTGTATTATGGCTTGAATTAATGCAGTTTATATTCTGAATCCTATCATAAAGTATGTATTAGTGGAAAAGGAAAAATGAGTGGTCTATTTTCATTAAATGCAATTTTTTAGGAATCCATTTGAATATGTACTTTGAGATTGGTTCCTGTCACACCTACTTATGAACATAAAAGTGAATTATTTTCTGTGGTACCTCCCAGATGATTTTTAATACAAAATTTATTGTAAGCTGGCTCCCCCCCTTTTTTTTTCCAACCTAGGAGGCAGTTGTTTGATGGCATGTGTTGGTACTTGATGGATGGAGCTCGACATGAACCTATGACGTTGTTAATTCTTTCATTCCTTAACCCATCATAAGAGGCAAAATTAAACACGTGAAAGTTCAAATTAAATGCTGGCAAGAGAACAAAGAGCATTTGTTGCCCCTTTGGGACTTGGTAGCTGTTAATTCTTCACAAGCTTGGCCCCTGCCAAACATATACATTGTACTTTTCTCTGATAGAAAATTCATATTGTTAAACTCTATATAAACTCAAGGTGCTAATGTAGAGTGCTTACTAACAAAAATTACTTTTAAATGCCCAATAAAAATAAATAACAGCTTAATAAAAGAAGCTTGTTTCAAAAAAAGATTATTCCAGTATTTTCATATGCATACATATAAATATCAAAAAAGACCATGTGTAAAAATATCCCTTTCACAGGGCTGGAGAGATGGCTCAGCGATTAAGAACACTGGTTGTTCTTGTAGAAGACCCAGGTTTGAATCCCAGCACCCACATGGCAGCTAACAACTGTAACTCCAGTCCCAAGGGGTCCGACAGCTTCTTCTGAGCTCCGCAGGCATTGCACGACATGGGTGCACTTACGTGCAGGCAATACACGCATACACATAAAATAAAAATAAATAAAATTAAAAAAAATACATCTTTTTCACTATGTGCTCTAGTTTCATTCTATTGTGATAAATGTCATGACCAAAATCAATTTGGGGGAAGAAAGGACTTATTTGACTTTCAGTTTCAGGTCACAGTCCATCCTTGAGGGAAGTTGGGGCAAAATTCAAGCAGGAACCACTTGGGAATACTGCTTGGCTCGCTGAAGGGCTCAAGCTTGGCTAGCCTTCTTACGCCGCCCAGGACCATCTGCCTTACTATGTATGGTACTGCTCACATTGGGCTGAGCCCTCCAATATCAATCCTTAAACAAGACAATCCCTCACAGACATGCCCAGGGGCCAATCTGATCTGAGCAATCCCACAGATAAGATTACCGTCTCCAGTGTCTTTAGGCTGTATCAACTTGACAGTTAAGGTTAACTATGCTACTCTTAAATCTGAATGTGTGATATTTTTAATTACATAGTTTAATAGTCTTAATATATATTAATGTATGATTATGCCGTAATTCAATAATTATTTCTCCATTAGTGATTATTGTTTTCAGTTCTTTAATATTACCGCACTGCGATAATGTGTTTGTGTACTTAATGCCTTAGACTTTGAATTGTCTTCATTAAAAAATCATCAATATTTTACATTTCTGTAGGATCAAATAATACATTTTTAGTGGACTGTTTCAAAGTAGTTTTGGGTCCACAGCAAATGTGAACAGAAAGAACATTGATTTCCTGTCCACTGTCTGTCCCATCTATCAGAGTAACTTCCTCCTCCAACATCCCCAGCACCCACTTGCTATCCTCCCTAAACTTACACTGCCATAGCGTCAGTACTCACAAGTCCGCAGCGTACATCAGGGTCCACTCTTGGTGTGATATAGTCTAAGCTCTTGGGTAAGCCTGCAAAGTGTCTCAACCAGTAAGGTACTATGCTGAGCAGTTCACTGTCCTCAGATTCCTCTGGGCCCTTCCTGCTTCTTCAAACCCTGGCAGTCACTGACCTTTTTCCGTGTCCATGGCTTTGTCTTTTACAAAATGCCACCCAGGTGGAATCAGTACAGTGTGCAGCCATTTTAGGCTGGCTTCATTCACTTAGTTGATGTGCACCTGGGTGTCCTCTGTCCACGGCTTTAGATCTCAATTCTTTTCAGTGATAAAGTCTCTGTCCTCTAGGTGCCTCTCGGTATATTTGCCCATTTTCCTACTGCAGACATATTGGTCGATTCCAAGTCTTTACAAGTACTAATAAAGTAAATATTAATATTAAATAATAATTTAATAAATAATTATTCCATAAATATAAAATAATAACAAAATAATAAAAATAAAACTTCTATTCTGTAATTCAATTTTCCAACTCCTTTGGGTAAACACAAAGGCATCCCAGTGCCAGACCATATGATGAATGTTTTGCTTTATAATAAATCATTAAATTGTCTCCCAAGGTTACCATAGTTGCATTTCATGAACAATGGCTGAAAGTTCCTTTGACACCCCCCATCATTGCCGACATTTGGTGCTGTCAGTGCTCTGGATTTTGACCATTCTAATGAATGTGTGATGTTAGCACACTGCCTTTGTGTTGAGTTGCTTTCTCCGTTCTTTTGTGTTTGAATAGGCTCACACTGTGTAGCTCTGGGAGGCCTTCAGTTACACAGTCCTCCTGCCTCTCTTTCCCTGGTGTGTGGAGTTAGATGTGGGCCTTACATGCCTAGTGTACTGTGCTTGCAATGTGTATTTTCTTGATTCGTTATGGTGGGGTCATATTTTTATGGGCTGTTTACCATCTTTATCTCTTTTTTGATGAAATATGTTTTAAAATTTTACCCTCAGTTCTTGAGCAAGCTTTGTTTTTATTTTAAGCATTTTTACACACTTTGGATCAGTGTAGTTTATGAGATCTGTATTTTGCAAGTATTATCTCCCAATTTATAACTTTTTATTCTCTTGACAATGTCTTTCGCAAAGCACAAATTGTAATTTTAACACACTCCAGCCTATGAATTCCTTTTTGGTGGACTGTGGTTTGGGTCTATATCTGACAAGCACAAGGTCATTTAAACTTTCTTCTAGGTTTTCTTCTAAGGATTTGATACTTTGGGTTTTATGTACGTCTAGGACCCATGTTGCGGGCATCCAGGCAGAGCCAGGACAAGATCCTCCCTTCAACGATCTGCCTCCAGTGACCTGCTTCCTCCAGCAAGGCCTCACCTCGTAGTTACTACTGCTGTCCAATCATGTGATCAAATTGTAAATCTGTCAGGGATTAATCCATTAATTTTGTCAGAGTTCTTGGGATATGATCACATTTCAGTGCTGGATCCGTCCATGGGAACCAAGCCTTCACTACATGAACCTTGGGGGAATACTTCAAATCAACTAACACCATAGCAGAAAGCTCATATTTTATTGTTAAGTACAGTGTTAGTTGTTTATAGTCTTTGTAAATAAATATTCTTCATTGAGTTGAGAAAATTTCTCTTTATTTCTAGTATACTGAAAGTTTTTAATACGATTTAGACTTGGATTGTGCCAAGGGCTTTGCCTCATCTGTTGATGTGGCCTTCTTTAGCTTGTTGACTTGACATGAAGAAATACTAAGTTTGCAATTGTTTAAACAGCCTGTGATGCTTGGGAACACAATGTTGGTTGTGGCATATAATATTTTTTGTATTCTACAAGCTAATATTTTGTTGAAATTTGAAGTATATGTTCAAGAGAGATATTGACCTATACTTTTCTTATAACGTCTTTTTTATAACTTTGGTACTGGGCTAATGCTGGTCTCTCAGGATGACTATGGAAAGCTATCCTCTGCTCTATCTTCTAAAAGGTGCTGTTGAGTTAGTAACATTTCTTATCTAAATGTTTGGTAGACTTCACCAGAAACATATCTGTGCCTCGAGCTTTCAGTGAAGAAAAGCTGCTAATTGCCAATTCAACTTTTCAAATATATAGAGACCTATTCAGATTGCCTATTTCTTTTGTATAGATTTTGAGAGGTGTGTCTCAAGAAAACGGTCTATAGAGAGACTAAATATTTTATTGGATATTATATGTGTGGCTAAATCTCAGTATACAGTTGTTCAGAGTATCTCTTTGCTTTCCTCTTAGTATCCATAGGCTCCAGAGTAATGCACCAGGTAGAGGAGTTGCTATAAACAGGAAATGGGAATTGTGAGGAGAGAATGTGTGTGTGTGTGTGTGTGTGTGTGTGTGTGTGTGTGTGTGTACATTCTGTTAGTCCTGTGATTACCTCACACATGTCTCTCATCCCCATTCTTCTTAGGTAGGATAGGATGACTTCTGTGAGCTGAGCTGGGCCTTTCTCTTCTGCCTCTTGTCAGTCACCTTCTGACAGAAATCCTTTGGGTTGGGTCTTGGCTTATTTGTTTCTCTAACGGCAGACTTAAGAACAGAGTGCTCAGATGTATCTCAAAGCTCTTCTTTTCCCTCACAGCACACAGGAAGTGAGGGGGCACCCTTTTCTTTGATCCTCACCGTGACAACTTAGACCAAGAGAGGAAACTCGTAGAAGTGAGGCATCTCTGATGACTGGGAGCCCTGGGTTTTGTCTTTGGACTTGGCACACAGCGTCCTAGAGTTCAGTTAATTGGTTGTCACTCCTGTTGGTTTCTGTTCTAATAACTTTATATCTGCCTCTCTGTCTCCAATTTGTACAGAGCTGTTGGTCTTACGGTCTTCATTTTTTTATGCAATGTGTTGCCAGTTACAAGTGTCTACTCATTAACAGTCTATTCATGTCCTTGTTTTTAATAGATTATGGGTCTAGTGTTAGTAAGTTTACAAATATTCTATGTCCTGAAAAGCATTATCCTGTTCTGTCATGTTTTCAAGTAAGCTGTCACTTTTATTTTCTTTAGGGGGAGAGTAAAAGAATTATAGGTAATATTAATTTGGAGGAAGTCGAACACGTTCCTGTATTTTCCTGTTTTTTTTCTATGTATGCCTCCCCCTAAATTGCTGTATTAGTCACTTTCTGTTGCTGTGATAGAAACACTGACCAAAGAAATTTATAGAAGGAAGAGTTTTTTGGGATTACGGTTCCAGGGGAATTGCAGTCTATCAAAGCAAGAAGTCATAAGGGCAGAGGTGGCTGAGGAGGAAAGGAAGCTAAGCTCTGCGTCTTCCTGCAGGCACAAGAAACAAGAGAGCAACTGGAGACCTAGCAAGACTTAAGAACTCTCTCAGCCCACCCCCAGTAGCATGCTTCCTCCAGGATAACCACACCTTCTACAACCTCCCACAACAGCGTCACCATCTGGGGACAAAATGTCTAAATACTTGGAGCCTATAGGGGCCATTTTCATTCAAACCACCACATCCCACCCCCTGGACCCTATAGGCTCATGACCACATGAAATGCAAAATGCAGTTAGTCCAACTTTTTTTTTAAGATTTATTTTTAATATTTTTTTAAATTTGGTTGAGAATTTCATACACGCATGCAATGTATTTTGATCAGATTCACCCCCTGTTCCTCCACCTCTCCCACATAACTTAATGTTCTTTTTTCTTTTTTTAAAAAAAATTATTTATTTAATAACCATATAATTAGAAGAAGCATTTCATTACAACAGCATTGACATAGTCAATAACAATTTCCAGAGCTAAGGTGCATCTCTTTCAAAATTGGCTGTAAATTTTTAGGTATATAGTTGAATTACTACAGTTATACAATATTGTACTCTGTCTAAACCCTATAAGACTTAGAATTAAATGAGGTTTTTAAACTTTAAAAAAGAACTCCATTTCATTATTAAAATAAAGTTTCATACAGAAAAATTAATTTTTAATATAATTGACACTAAGATGCACATGTGTTTCTAATCTCTATATATCTAATTATTACTAATCACAGTTCGTTACTTTTTGAGCTCATTGGCATCTGAGCATGGTAAAAGACCTCGGAGAGCCAAACCAACCCTGAGCACTAAGAGCAATGTCGGGGGGATTACTATACCAGACTTCAAGCTGTATTACAGAGCTATAGTCATAAAAACAACATGGTACCGGCAGAAAAATAGACCCATAGACCAATGGAGCAAAATTGAAGGCCTAAATATGAGCAAATGCAATTTCAGCCACCTGATATTTGAAAAAGGGGCCAAGAACATTAACTGGAGGAAAGACAGCATGTTCAGCAAATGGTGCTGGCAAAACTGGATCTCCACCTGTAGCAGAATGAAACTAAACCCCTATCTTTCACCCTGCACAAATGTCAATTCAAAATGGCTCAAAGACCTCAATGTAAAACCTGAAACTCTGGAACTA